>NC_043751.1:25662600-25890100 GCF_902148845.1 Salarias fasciatus
GGCCGCCGCGATTATTTTCATAGAAAGAACATCTTTATTGATAAAACTCTGTCTGTTGTCCAGCGCTGTTTTGCTCACTCTTTGTTTGGTTTGCCAGTCTGTGGCGAGAACTCTGTCTCCCTCCTGACTTGAGGGAGATACATAATAGTAAGAAATGTATTTTTGTTTTAAGAGAAAATAATAGTTGTTTTTATGGAGGAATTTACTAGAACTAAGAAAAAAAAAAAAGGAAGAAGTGAAAGCCAGAAATACCACAGGATCTTCCCACATTCACTTTTCAAATGATGATTTAGTACATATTTTGAGGATCCTCATGCATGCATTTGTTCCATTCAAGTGACACATGATACATTTCAAATGAGGTGAAGATATTTATGACAGCATCCAAGAGTATTTTGAATTTTACAATAGTTGACTAAATTATCCCATGTAGTTCTTTTACCAAATTAAACTGAGGTTAAGTCAGTTAACAACAAAGAAAATGTACCGTTTAGGACAGAGGTGTCAAACACATTTTAGTTCAGGGGCCACAGACCACCCAGTTTAGTCCTGAGTGGGGCAGATTGGAAACATAATCCTTCAATAATCTTTAAATTCTTTTTTGTTGCCGTGCAGAGCGGTGAAAATATTTACATTTTCGGAGAACCCAAACAATTACTCCCAAAAATGACATCAATCGCAACATAAAGCCAATGTGAATAAAATGTTCTGGTGCAAAATTACAGTGGAATGTCCACCAAACTTCTCATTTAGCTGTTGCATTATGCACGTTTTGACAAATTCACTCTAATACGTGGCTTTGAGGCTATTTCACATTTTCACAGAGGCCTCGTTTTAAAGTGAAAAGTGTTTTGGAGATCCAAATTATTCCTGGAGCCACTGAAAATGCAACTTTTTGAAAACACTCAGAGTCTCCAGGCCAGTTTAGACCCACGGGCCTTATGTTTGACACCTGTTTTAGGAGATCAATGCACCCTATATGTGTCTCCATCTTTCTGTCCAGTCATCGTCCAGCTGAGCAGCTGCCTGAGCAGGTCCACCTGTGAAAAGAGCCCAGAGCTGAAGCACAGAAACACACAGAAACTCACAGTATTTGAGAGCTGAGCGGCCCTCATTGTTTACCGGGCTGACGGCCGCAGGTGTCCGAACCCCCGGGGCGGAGGAGGGACGTCGCACCGACACACGGCGCACTGTTGCAGGAGAGAGACGGCTGAAGCTTTCAGCACAACCTTTTATTTTCACATTTTTAAAAATTAGTTTCTGCATGGAGGTCAAATAAAGACAAATTGTTATTTGCTGTGATGACCTGGCAGTAATTGCTACCAGGCAGCAGTTGATTCACCGAGCGCACGTGGGACAAACAGGAGGCTTGTAAGCAGCAGTTTGTCTGGAGGAACATCTCCCTGTTCAACCTGGCCTCAGACAGCAAGCTAACTCTCGCTTTAATGATAATAATAAGGCTAACTTGGTATAGCCTCTCTCCCTCCGAGCCCACAATTACTAGCCTGGCACACTGTGTACGCACAGTCTGTCTGGGGAGCAAGCCACTGGATAATTCCTGGTTACCTGTCGCAGCCACTTCTCACAAACACACTTAACATACAAATACCAGGGAAAAAAAGGGGGGGAAAAAACTTCACGGTTCTGGACACACACTAAAAACGAGCTCACGTGCACGGACATGCATACAGGATAATGCACATACCGCAATATGAATTAGCCAACACTCACAGGGAGTCAAACATGGATTTGGAGCTAATTTTTTCTGCCCAAAGCATCTAGTTAAGCTGAAACCGCTGCTTTTACGTCATCTCCTGGGGTCATTCAGGACTCCTGAGGGCATCAGCTTTCAGTGAAAACAGGAAATTACAGATGAGTTCATCACCTTAAGAGAAAAAAAAAAAAAGGCTGTTTGGGGAGTTTATAGGTTTGTGTTTCAAGCACTATGAGGTCCCATTTATATGGGAGCGTTTCGAGTGAAAACACATTGTTTTTTGCCTTTTTGTTTCTGAAAAGTTTCATGTTTACATGGCAACATTCTGAAAAAGATGTCCGTCCGTGCTGCCGTTTTCATGTTGGGCCACTCGTGGGTTCTGCAGAGAACCATACCCAACAAACATTAATAACGGTGAGTACAGACACATTCGTACAGGTGACCAAGTTGGATTGTCCTTACGGTGACTGTCACTTCTGAAACTACCAAGTCCAAGAGAACATGGACTGAGAGTCATGACAGTCCGGAGGCAAACATTGTTGTTGTCGATCTACTGAGCCTGAGCAGAGGAACTACAGCCATGGTGCGCATGCACAGTTTCAGAAAAGTTGCATTTTCCTGTTTACATGGAGACAGAGTCACATTTCCATGGAGATGGAGTCAGACCGTTTTCATAAAGTTGTGTTTTCAGCGGCAATGTTGTCGTGTAAACAGACACCAAAGATACCATGACAGCTGCGAGTTTTCACTTGGTTGTTTTTTGGTTGTTTACATAAAGAGTTTTGAAGGTTCTGTTGAAAATGTGCACATTCATTGATAAAACAGGACAAAATGAGTCTAAATGCCTCGGGTGATTTTAAATGTTAAAGGGTAAAACACAAGCTCTAACTTAAGCTGTAGAAAGACACAGTCAACAAAGGTCACTCTGAAGTTTCACTCTCAGTGTCAAAACAATGAAACTTATCTCATAATCATATGAGGTCGTATACTCATTACCACCAAAGGCCTGTAAATCTGCATTATCTCACATTCTGCTGCCTTTTAGGGCTCAGCCACATCCTCTCATTCAGCCGCTGTGGCTGAACATTAATCAGAACCATCCATGCTGAGCGTTTTTTCCATTTATCTCAAATTATTCCTCGACTTCCCTCCACATGAGAAGTGATTTCTGCAGCGCTGGACGGAGCAGGTGGAGACACTTACCCAGTGCCTGGTGTCCTGCGAGGCTGCTGGCAGCGCGCCGTTCACCCTGAGAGCTCACTAATGCAGTGTGGGCAGGATGCAAAGTCAGACATGAATCACGCTCCACAACACATTTACCAGGAACTCACCAGAAAGTCAAGAGCAATGGATCAATCTGTTTTCACTTTTTTTTTAAATAATCAAAACAGAAATTTGTAGAGATATACTATTCGGGCTTTCTTGTCTTGTATAATATTTACAGCTAGACAGTTTTGTTCAAGGTTTATTGTAGTTGCACAATCTAAATCATCAGCAATCCGTGGCGTTGGCACCGACGAACGAGGTTTGTTCACACTGAGAGGAGCACATAAAGTCAAATCAGCCACGACTCCTTTCAGATAGTGACTTAAGTTAAATGTTCATTTTATTCTGTCCATTTTTTCCACCTTCTTATCTTTACTGCTTATCAACTAAAGTGGTGCAATATAAGTGTAGATAAAGGCCAATCCACAGAAGTTGTTTACATTTTAATACTTCAGTTTTACCACCACACGGCCATGAGAAATCCATGTTTTCCTCCTTATGTGACCTTCACAAAAATCCAGTATTGCGCCATTAAGATTAATATCACCTGGCAGATTAATTAGGACCCAGCTGAGAGAGAAACAGCAAACTGCTCCAAGTTGTCTCTTTTTGTATTACGTGTTTAAGGAAGTTAATCCAGCATGGGGATTCTACCTCCCACCAAGCGCACACAGTTTTTCATTCACTGATGGTCCTTGGGGCTTTCGATTTGGAAACGCGAGCTGGAGCGGTCCAAACTACGCCGAGCGAGGCTCTTTCTCTCTAATCCGTCCTGTAAGAGCAGAGGAATCATAATCTCCTCTTATAAAAGTGTCTTATGTTATACTGCATATGTTCTCAACTGTAGAACAGTTTACGGGTCTCCCATAGGCAGACCATTAATTGCTTGGCGCCTCTCAAGAAAAAAAAAAGACGGGAAAAAAAAAAAAAGCAAACAAAGAAACAGTTTTGTTAATAGCCTGCTGCTGTTGGCTGCTGATTTGGCCCAAGTAGTAATGCCAATTCTTTTGGAACACACACAAACATCAAACTGCCACCCATCATTAGCAGGGCTCCGTGAACACAAGCGGGTGCATGTGTGTGTGTGTTTCTGTGTGTGTGTGTGTGTGTGTGTGTGTGTGTGCGCACATTCCCATATTTATATCACTCTGAACGGGCATGCATTTGTTTATGCCTGCTGCCATGCATGTTTGCGTATTCATTCTTATTTGTTTATGTTTGTGTATGCGTGAGTATTCCTGTGGAAAGAGAAAACGCTGTCATCGTTTGCCATTATGCATAAGGACACACACACACACATGCACACACACACACACACACACACAGACACTCCTATATGTATACATAGTCTTTGAGTTGAGGCATTTTTGGACGTCTTCCCATCCACGTTACTGAAGCATGAGAATGAAATTGACAGTCTTCGGCTGAACTATGGCACAGCAGACACAAACAACTGCTGCCAGCTTCCATGGCAATTCTCGGCGGACAATGGTTTGGGGCAGCCAAATGGCACAGTTGCAATGTCCTTCTCGCGCAATTTCCACACAAATATTTTCACTCTTCGGCAGTGTTGTTGTTGAGTGAGTGTGTGTGTGTGTTTATGTGTCTGTGTTTGCATGTGTCGGTGCGTGGGCTCTGAAAATATCTGGCATTACTGTCATTTTTGGAAAAGGTGGTTGTTTTCGGGATAAACCCGTGGAGTCAATGACACGTCGAGGGGAACTTTGTTAGGTAATAATTAGATATTAATTTATGAGTTGGGATTTTTTTGCCTACGGTGGCAGTTTCTGCAGGAATCCTTACGACACACAAAACAGAACTTACACAGAAAAAAAGAAAAGTCAAAGATCATGGAGAGGAAGAGAAAGAAAGCAGAAAAGGGAATGAACTCTCTAACCTCTGGGCCCTGGTGGGGGCCAGAGAAATGGAGCTTATCTTGTTTACGTGGGGAAGATAACTTGAACGCTCATCTGGCCAGAAAGAGAGGAACCTCCACCATAGCTGTATGCTGACACCGTTCACTGGGGACCGGGGCCGGTTTATGTGTGTGAGAACATGACAGCTGGACACACATGCTGGAACTCACTCAAGTGTTGCACAAAAGTCCAACTCAACACTTGTCATTCAAAAGCTCATAATAACATCCACGGGGATGTGTGTGTACGCTTTGCAAAAATGGAGAAAACATGCAGAACAGAAGTTGGTGGGGGTTGTTGCAGGCTGTGTTTTTCTTTTCAAGTGAATCAGCAGAATTCCATAATTCTGCTGACTCATGAGGAGACGTTTTTTTTTCTCCCCTTCCAGCGAGACTAAGAAACTTGTAGAAACAAAATAACGTTTTTTTTTTTTTTTTCACTGCTGAATTTACTGTTGTCAGTCAACAGCTCAGTTCAACTGGTTGTGTTGTTTATATCTACCTGAACAAAAATAATATTGCCTGCCTCTCCGACAGAGCCATCCAACGGAGTTTTTTGAAGTGAGGGATAGGTATGGATCACGGCCTGCCTTGTAATTAAGAGAGATTGCTATTTTCCCCTCAGAATGGGCTCTCCTATCCTGATCTGTAATTATATGTTGTTCAAACACAGAGGGGAGTGTCCCTGGGTATTGTGCAGCCTGCTTTATTGTGCTTCTACGGCTACAACAAGTGCCAGCATCCCTGATTGTCTGAAAAAGAAATTCAACTTTAAGACTGAAGACAGTTTATCATTAAGAATTAAAAAAAAAGAAGCATGACAGAACTCCTTTACCTGCCACATTTTGCTTCCATCTTGCCACTAATGTGCCAAATGCAGCGTGACAGGAAGGCATTGCAACTGTGTGTGTGCATGTGTGTGTGCAGTCGCAGGTAGTGCCCCGCTGACCCCCACATAGTGACACTGACGTGCAGCCATGATGAATGCCCTGAGAGAGCGAAGTAAAGACCCACCTGGATAATGTTAAAGCTAAAAACTCCCAACGCTTAAACGTTACAAGATGCTGACCTGCTTGTTTAATTAAGTGCAGCGCTTTTGCTTTTAAACGTTTACTGCCACCCACTTCACTCTTCCTGCAACACCTTCAGTTCAATTTTGCTTTAAAATGAGTCTATGAATATTTCAGAGACGTCAAAAGTGATGAAGGTCGCCTCGGCTGAGCGTTACAGATCATGAGCACGGTGTTGTGTTCATGAATAAATGATGGCGTTGAATGTTGAAGCCAAGGGTGTCACATTTGACCCCCGAGAGCAAGTCTGGCCCTGGCACCACACACACAGTGTATTTCAGTGAGAAGGCTGTGACCCCCTTGTTTTCCAGGGGAAGGGAAATTGTCATGCAATGACCCATTGACCACACTGGAAACCACTTCCCCCTTTGTTATGATTTTGTATGGCTGAACCGCCTCATTTCCCATGTTCTGGCTCTCCAGAAGACGGTCTGCCCGCCGCGTTCTGTCGCATCCACGTCGCCCCGCTGATTCGTGATGTCCCTGACCTTTCAGCGTGTGTTGACAAAGACACCAAAAGCCTCAAAATTGCTAAACCTTACAAACGCAGCGCAGGAGTCTGTCTATGTTTAGCCGGTGAGTGGGCTGCACGGGTCATTCTCAAGCTTTTTTACGAGACAATCATACACAGACCAAAGACAAACACTGACTGCCTGCTGTTGTTTTTCTGTGCCCAAATAGCGTGTTTTCGCCTCATTATGACCGACCTGATTGGACTTATTTGACTCGAAACTACAAAATTGTGTACATATCTGTTATAAATAAGAGAAGACTCATAATTATGACTACTTAAGGTATGTAAACAACATAAACGGGCACGCGAGAGTCGGGAATAACATTCGGAGCGTCTGGACTTCTTCCGTTCTCCTCTCACAGTTTAACTTTGTTGAGAGTTTACTAAAACTTCCACATCATTGTTAATATGTCAGAACCTACGGTTACATAATTAGGAAAGGCTGGTCACAGCTCCTGGTTGATTAGGAATCAACAATTAGGTAGTTTTGTGGGGCGCTGAAGAGACACAATCCCCTCTTTATACTCTGGCTCTGCTGTAACCACCTCAGAGTCCATGCGCGGCTGTAGATCGAATCCCGTTTTACGCGATGCACTTCGGCTCGCCGGGGTGAAATTAGCCAAAATGTTGATGTTTTTGGGTAATTAAGGAATTAGACACCGCGGGAGGCCGAAGCCCGTACACACCATGCACATATGTTTTGACTATTCGACGGTGTCCGGTACAGTTTGTCCTGGCTAAAGAGGTTTCGCGGTATGACCCCCTTTCCCTCTAATTCTCCCTCTCACTGTCTCTTTCTCTCAATCTCATTGCCTTCTCTCCATCCGCTTTTGAGTCGACAGCAATTAGAGAGGCAAAGTGGGAAAAGAGGAATGTGTGAGCACGCTTTGTGAGGATTGAGAGAAAGAGAGAGGGAGTACAAGAGAGAAAGTGAGAGATAAAGAGAGAGAAATGAGAGATAGACAGAGGAGGGGAGGAGAAGAAAGGAGAGGAGAAGGCCCGTCTTAATTGGCCTGTGTGGCCACGCCGGGCTGTGATGGTCTGGCCTTGCCAAACCCTGTGCCTCAATAGTTGGCCTGGCCTTACATGCATCCCGTGCATCCGGCCAACCACAACTAACTCTAGTGTGCTCTTTGGCAGTTTCCAATGTCAGGCCTGGGAGAGTTGTGCCACCCACATTTACACTCCGCTCCACAGTTCAGGAGGCCTCTCTCATGGGGATGGATGCGTGGGCTTGGGTTTATGGGGGGGTTTCGGCTCCGCCGGTGTAGGTTGAGGTGGCATTTCTGTGCCCAATGAACTAAATTTGGAGTGGATCTCTTGACTTTGGAGTCAGCTGCAGATGTTGATTTAAATTGGACAACATGTCAAAAGCGCACGTTCCCAGGTTACACGCATACTTTGGACAGAAGAAGAACTACGCTTTTGTTGATAGAAGAAAGCAATTATTCATTACTGAGCAATTTCACAATCAGTGACAATGCACTGAATCGTGTTGACTGTGCCACACAACTGGAGTATCACATTTTAATGCCGCTGACATTTTAACCCGGTTCGGTGAGTTTTAGTTGGATCGCGCTGTGCCAGATGCTGCTTTGCCAGCTCGAGCGGTGACACAGTGAGCCCAGAGGACCACAGAGTCCCCGATCTACCCTGATCTCACCTCCTGATCCTGCAGAGAGTCACACAGTGAATAAACACCTGCAGGAAACAGGTTCTGTCCCCAGGCGTGCACACACACACACACACACACACACATATATGCAGCTTAAAGACCTTTCCCGATTCGTAAATGTCTAAAATAATTGCTTTGCCCAGCCATAACCTATTGAAATCAAAGCTGACCCTTAGTCTTGATTCACACTGAATACATGGGCATTACACCCCTAGATCCCAACCGCAACCATCACAACTGTCCATCACTAACCCTCTAACAATAACCTTCTCCTAACGCTTAACCCTCATATACAAGTAAAACATTGTGGGAGTCTGGGAATTACAGTCTGCGCGCTCACAGTTTTCATTGAGAAGTAAAGTTCAAAACAAGCTGAGCTTGTTGTAAAGGATACAAAACAAGGCTGCGCTGACCAGAGAATATCAAATAAAGAGAAATGAGTGATATGATTGGAATTCACTGCTTGAACGAGGTGAAAATATGTGAAAATGTGCAAGTGTTTAAGCTCAGGACATGCATCTTGTGTTGCCTCTTTTAGCCTTTATTCCTTTTTCGTTTTTTTTTTTTTTTTTTTTTCTTGCACAACGAACTTCTCAGAGAGGCTGTAAGCTTTCAAAAGGTGATTTAACAGGGCGATTTATGACTGTAAAACACAGAACATGAGCTGGTCTACATGGACAGCCGAGCAGCTTCTCCACTGCTGCCAGAAGCAACACATGTGCATCTCATCACTGTAAGACAAAACCTGGCACCGCAGCTAAAGAAAGAGCGATTCCTCCACTTCTGGCTGTTAACTTCAAACTCTTTGATGCCAACTTGAAACATTACTAAAAAAGTACAGAAACCTCTGTTGAACCGGGATAACCCCAACGCCCTGAGACCATTCCATTCTGGGAACAGAGATATTCGACTTTAAATCTGCCTGGTAACAGACAGATGGCGGGGTGGGTACGAGCACGCACGTCGACAATGAAATCTTGAGCCATTTCCAGAACACGCACGCGATATTTTGAGATGTGTGGGTTTACTAAACTCAGCCGCTGGATGATGGAGGGACGGATACATGAATGGGTGTGTCAGAAGTGGCGAGAACAGGTCGGTTTCAGCGTGGCGAGCAGAAAAGATCAGACTGAGGGGTTGTGGCCAGAGAGAGAGAGAGAGAGAGAGAGAGAGAGAGAGAGAGAGGAATGGAGGAGGGTCAGAGCAAGAGCGAGGGTGCTAAAAGCAGCTGGAGATTCTTTGCAAGGCCTCAAAGATGCAATAAATCATTTACAGGTACACGAGGTTTGATTGAAATAAAAAAGACTTCAAGAGAGGCACTGACGCTCTCGACACGCAGAAGAATCGGCAATACGTACGAACGCATCCAACAAAGCCGTTTACGTTTGATAAAATGTTTTTTATTGATATTAAAAATGAAAGTACATGAATTGTGCATTTCGGACGTTCTAGCGTGCAGAGGTTAAATCAATAAAATACACACAGGCTGAGTGAGCTACTGACACAGACAAGGTTGCCATTGCTCGGCAAGATATCTCTTCATATTCAGCGAAAAGAAGTGGTTGTCTTTCACGCCATTCATAAGAACACTAGAGTAGCCTGTTTGAACATTACAATAGTGAATGAATGCAGTCCTAGCAGGAAAAATATAAAATAAAAATAGAAAATATAATAATAATTATAATATTAATAATAATATAATAATTGCACTGCCTGCTTTGTTGCACAACTGAAGTAGAACGTAATTAGAGACAAGATGCAGCCTTGATAATCAAGATCTCTCTGACAGGAAAAAGGAAGAAAAAAAAACAGGTATTCTCTTGACTCCTCACCACCGTATGGCATTAAGTCTCCGTTGCATGGGGTGACACACGACACAATTGAAGAGGAAACTATAACGTGGCACAGAATGACCGTGCTTCTGACATGGGCTTCAGTGGTTTGTCGCAGAGGACTGTTATCACTGCGGCCAGGTACGGGTGACACGACCTCAGCGGCCCTCCCACAACAAGATTATCACCTAAAGCTACACCACTTCCCCCTCGGAGAGCACATATCGTTTTTTTTTTTGTTGTTTGTTTGTTTGTTTGTTCTGTTTTTCCTGAGTGCTTCAGAAATGGTTCAGCATGATAGCCCTTCATCAAATGCATAATTGAAGATGGTGAGGGGTGATCGACACCCGCATACATGCCATGCAAAGAAAGATACGTGAGGCCAGGGCCATTGAATGAAAAGAGACTTCAGAGACAGACAGATAGACAAGTAGATAGATAGACAGATAGATAGATGTCTCAATTTGACATTCAATGACCTTTACGTGACCCCCTGATGGTTGCTAGCATCATAGCCACATCATCCCCTCCAATTAGGGCATCAATATGATGACTTGTTGAACTCACTCACGAGCGAAACCCTAAACCTACAGCCGAGCGGACGCTTGCGGGCTTACGATTCAACCAACACTCAGCAGCATTCAGTGGCACTGGCACATATCAGAGGCTCCTCAGAGGATCGTAGGACACCATGCACAATTACAAACACATGATTGACTGAAGAACCGGTCATTTCCCCCATTTTGCCATCCAATACTAAAGTGGCGTTAAAAACATAGTGGGTTTGAGTACAATCAATGTTAAGCAGGTATTTTTCGAGAAAGTCACTCGCCGATGCTTTCCTTTTTCTCAGACGACCCTGACAGGCTTCTGGAAACCCAACGTATTCAGAGTATGTGCCTATTTCTGTGACATAACAACCAGGCTATGCTGCTGTTAAAGTATTATTTTTCTTTTAAAAAAGTAACTATGGCAAATGAAAAAAGGAAAGAAAAAAAAAACAGACATTATTTTTGGTACAAAGCATCTACAAAAAAAGCCTTACAACTCCAATTGGAAAACAGAGATCATACAAAATAAATCCGTCAGTTGAGCATCAGTGCTACGTATATTATTTGGACCAATTTTTTCAAATATATTTTATAACAAAATAAATAATGCCTTTATACAGTGCCCTTATTTGTATTTCAACAAACAAAAAAGCTTGGCGGCTCATTACGCAAGATACAGCTCAGACTAAAGGAAAATAACACAACGTCCCTGGAAACTAATTATATATCTATATATTTACATATATATATCTATACATATAGATATATATATATATAGACGTGTATATATATATATATATTTTCAAGTATTTGTTTTCAGGCAAAAGCATGTGAATACTACTGATATACAATAAAAATAAAATGTTAGTTGACATTATTGCTGTTTTATTCCCTTTGAATTGAATTTGTGCCTTTCTTTAAAACTGTAAAATAACATAAAAAAATAACCATGAAAACAAAAAAATGCCTAACTTGGAAAAACAGGAATGTCACGGTACCAGAAACTGACAGGGTTTTCCTTTTTTTTTTTTTTTTTCATTGAAACATTGATATGAAAAAAAGACAAAATAAAATATAATCATCATTATCCCACTCGTCCTTTGTCCATGTCATGTTACGTCCTGTCAGAGCAGTCTGCAAAGCCATGGCAAACTGGAAGTACTGTCCCAGAACTGTAGTACTGTCCCATTCCAGGCGGTCCACAGTGTCCCATGTGTCCCCACACTGCTCCGTTTGTCCGGCAGCTTCGGAGGGACAGGAGGATTGAGGACTCGGTCTCGCGTCCCTCCTCGCTGCGATGCTGGCCATCTTGTAATGAGCAGCCGCTAGCACTCGCCATGAGCCTAGACGCCAGCACAGCCCATTTGTTTCCTCAGTGACTCTTCCCCTTGACATTGCCACTGTCAGGAGCTCCCCCATATCCTTTATTTTCCTTATTTAAAGTCACACTTTCCTTAAAACGGAAAGTTTTAATATTCATTCAAAGAAAAAAAAAAACGTGCTTTTCAACCTCTTCTTTGAGTCCATTCCCAAAGCTAGCACCATGACATTTTTTTAAGCTACACGTTCATTGTTCATAAAAAAATAGTGCCATTTTTTTCTTTACTTTGACGTAATCCGTGGCAATGTGCAATTTTGCAGACTCTTTTCTGCTTTTTGTTTGTGATCAAAAGGTGCTGGAACAGGAATCTAATTTTACAAAATAATTCCTTACAGTGTGGAAGTCCCTTTATAGGTAGAGGTGCAAACTAATAAGAAAAAGAAACTAACAAGAGATTTTCTTTTTGCCTCAGGAGAAATGGTGTGGAATGGATTCTTTCATGCAAGCTGCTCTTCACTTTCGGTTGTCTTCCACAGAAAAAAACATTCCGCTAGGTGTCCTCTTGACACTTGCAAACCACAGATCTCTTTCATCTTCGTTTCTCCCTTCCCTTTTTCTCTTTTGCTTAAAGATCCACCTGAATCGCGTTCAGCCAAATTGTTAACTTTTTGTTCGACGTTTGTGTTTTGTGCCTTTTGTATCAGTGACTGAAAGAGAGAGGGAGCGAAAGAGTTCAGACAGGAAGAATGTGAAGGCATGTTTGTGTGCCGGAGGAGGGTGGGTCGGGTCGAGGGGGTGGGGGTGGGGGGGGCGTTAGAAAAAAGGCCCAGGGGTTCAAGACGTGGTGGACGAGAGAGCAGGGGGGAGGGACTGGTGGGCTCGGACAGGGCAGGGGAGGTCAAAGAGGACTGCCACAGAAATGACGTCAGAGACAAAGCTATAATCCCCTAGTCTTTTTTTTTTTTTTTTTCACCCTCAAAACTTCTTGTCTGTGCAAAGGGCTGGCAGCGGGCTCATTTGTGGTTGACAAAGTTGTCCGTGGTGAGCAACACGGGAGGCAGTTTGCTGGGCAGGCTGATCAGGGGCCTGTGGAAGATCGACTGCTCCTGGGCTTTAATCTTCTCCGCCTGCCTTCGGAACTTTTTGGCCCTCAGGATGGCGGGGACACCCCTCCGGAGCCGCTGGGCCGCCTTCCTCTGCCACAGCTCGTATTTGGAAGTTTTCACAGTCACATGCTGCTTCCTTGGGACTTCCTATTGTGGCGTGCAGGCGAAAAAAGAAAGGGGGGGGGGAAAAAGGGAAAAGATGGAGTCAGTTCATTAGGCTTGATAAGATACTGTGCAAGTGCTTATTACAATGGAGGAAATCCTTGTTTGCACTGTGAAAACATTCGCTCATTGTTGCCCCCAGCGAAATGGAAATCAAATATCATTCTTATGCAGCTGATCGTCAAAACAGACTCGCCTCGCCTCTGACTTGCCCTTGTTTTGGTTTCCTCAACTGATGGAAGCTGTCAACAAGTACTTAGTTTAGCCTCTTTAACATACTGCCAAAGGGAAGGGCGGTCACCCGGCTCATATACATATGAGGAGCAAGTTCACCCCCCCCGACAACTCGGTGAACTGCCTCCACGGGCTGAATGAAACAACACATAAACACACTGTCAAGTCAAAACTTCCATTATCATGCATCCAGACTCCAAACAGTGTAAGATATTGTTCCGAGCGCCACAGATTGAGACACAGTGGGTGGGAGTGGTGGCAGCGAATGTAGAATTTATGCGTGAGTAGCCAGTGCTCCATCTGAATGGCTTGTTTTGGTGCTGCCACTTGAAGAGTGTTTATCCCCCCTTCATTCACTTTAGGCCTGCTCAATAGCCGACACAGCTGGCCCTCAGAGCAGGCTGTACCCATCAACTCTCCCTACCCCGACCAACCAGGGACATGTCCCAACTCATTCCCCAGCAGCCCATTCTCTACAAGTCTGCAATATTTATTTGTTTGTTTACATTTCTGCGATTTCCCTGCAAGCCAGAGAAGCAGAATCATTAGAAAACATATTTCCATGTGCAAATAAAAAAAAAGAACTTTTCAAGGGATTTTTAGGAGGTCTGGAAAGCTTAGTCTTGTGATTGCAGTAGAAAGATCTGAAAGACTTTGACAATTCCCTGCGTGATTCAGACATATTTCAGAAGCGCTCTGCTGGCCAGGTCAGGTGTTTTTGACCATCAATTTTTTTGGAAAGGCGCTGCTTTTCCGTGACTAATAATCACGCACTCGGAACACGATGTTCTAAATGTGTTACGGACCGCTGGCCTGCGCCGTCTCGCAGATTCTCCCTCGCAGACGCACATACCCGACTCGAAATCTATGACTGTGCCTTTCCCTTAACATAATGTGCTGTGCCCGTGTCTGCGTTTTCCACTGCGGTCAGCACTTTGCCTGGAAGGTTACTGCTTACCATTGACCATTTAACAAGATAAACCTGCCTTTGCGTGGGTTTCAGTGTGTGATCAGTGTCAGTGGCATAGGGGTGAGGCTCAGAGGTGAATGGAGGCGCAGGAGATGAGAGGGTAGATAAAGCCAGGGATTAACACTGTTTCCCATACTGCCGTGTTGTTGTTGTTGCTCAGACGTACCTGTTTTAGTGCGGGCATCACGGGTATGACCTGTAGAGAGGTGGCCGACACGTCCCTTTCGGACTTGGCGGGTTTGGCACAGTACTGCTCCAGCAGGTTGAGGTCACAGCTACGGAAACAACACTCCTCTACGATCCCACGGTTCTGGGGGCGCCGGTTGCTACCCCTGCTGGTCGGCCTACCTGAGGAGAGACGCAACGAGGAGTGAATAGAGGCGACGGAGAGGCCTAAAAAAACACAACACTGGCATCAGTAATAAATCTAGGTTGCTTATGCAGGATTACTTGGACAATCATAGCAGCCCTTGCAGCAAAGAGGATAAAAGGAAATCTATGACCAACTGCAACAAATCTTTTTGTTTGTAGAGGATAATCTGATTAGGGTTATCTGGAAGTCCTTAAATGAGTGAATACACAAGTAAACACCCTATGCTGAAGAGACCAAAAGAGAGTAAAAGAGACAGCTAAGCTCTCAGCCAGACTTTAGGGTGAGCAAATACATAAAATGGAAACTCTTGGATGACCTTGTCCTTTGTCAAGTCAGCAGAGATAAAGAGGCTGAAGAAGGAGAGAGGAGAGGAGGGGCGGAGAGGTGGAGGAAAATGGAGAAAGGGAATCGGAGGCTGAAAACAGAGGGAGGGAGAGAAGGCACAACAAAGGAGGAAGAGAGTGAAGACATGAGAGGAAAAGGTGCAAAAGAATAAGATTAGGGGGTGGACGGTTAGCATGTTGCACAGGGGAACATTATCCACAATCAATAAAGGCCTTGTTTGAAGTCCTGCGACCCACACAATGCTGGAGAAATCTCATGAGAGGGATGGATAGATTTGATTGCAGGAAGAGGAACATGAGAGAGAAAGAGAAGGGTGATCCAGGGGGGAGGAGAAGGCAAGAAGGAGGAGGAGGAGGAGGAGGAGGAGGAGGAGGAGGAGGAGGGAGCACATCTATGTTGGCCCAAATTGGATAATGATCTTTCTGATTGGAGAGAAGCTCCTGTGGCAAGCAGCACACAAAGGAACAGCTTGTCTGTCAAAGACGAAAAGAGGAGGGCGGGACGCGGCTAAATATCATTACAGACCAAAAGTGTTCACAATCACAAGAAGCTGAAGTTGTATGTGTGTCACAAACATTACAGACTAAAGCAAACAGAAGCTTATCCAGTCGAGGATTAACAAGCCACCACAATGATTTCGCATAATGCTTTACAGCTATTCCATCATCACTACAATGGAAGCAATGATCAGAATTGATGTTAATGATCTCTCCTCTCCGGCTGACATCAACACCAGCGCCACCGCCCCCTCCGCTCGACTCATCAGTGTGGTCTCCTGGCCTGGGAACACTGGTGCTGAGGTGACTGGTATGCCTCTTGGGGTGCTATTACTTTACTGGTAAACAAGCAGCCCATTGTGTCGCCGAGTCGTGTGCGCCCTCGCAGCTCGCCAGCCTTTCATATGCAATGAGAGGTATGGGGCTGGAAGCAGACTCAGCAGAGCAGCCTGGACGAGGTCCTCAGACACACACACACACACACACACACACACACAGCTGGCTATAATCTGCCTCACTCTCACTCCTTCTGTCCCCTTGGTGTGCGTGCGTGCGTGCGTGCGTGCGAGAGTGGAGTGCGTGAGAAAGAAAAATAGCAAACACGCATACCACACAGCCACAGACAGAGTCTCAGCTATCCAAACAGATGTGTGCGAATGATCAACAAGAGGGATCCAGCGGAGGGGAATAAAAGGCGAGACACATTATGCAGCTCATTGTGAAAACTTGTAACGGCCTGAAACCTACTGAAATAGAAGCCTCTGTCTTCGCAGACGAACTGCAGCGCATCCACCAGCTCTCCCCCACACAGCGTCTCTGCCGAGGCCATTTCCACAACGTAGAGCGCCAGGGCCAGTGCAAACACCAGCGCGCGACTGGTCGAGGACATCTTTTTGACCTGCAGACAGAGAACAACACATTGCAGAGTGAAGCGCGCCGGTCATCAAGTGCGACCACATAATTCAGAGAGTGGACGCGCGCAGAGACGCACTCAGAGAACTCAGATGACAGCCAGATGTTTTCAGAGGTAAGAGGATCCAGTCTTACATGCGCTCACATGCACAGCGCTCCCAAAGTCAAATAGTATCCAGACACACTAACTCAAAGGAAGTCTATTGCGTGAGGAATTAAAAAAAAAAAAAAAATGATGTCCAGCGCGCAGATTTCCTTCAGACTGAGCCGCTGTCATGTGTCTCACATATGCTCATATTGAAGAGAGGGGGGAAAAAATCGACAGAGGCTATCTGCCTTTCACAGTCTTACACAACTCTGCAGAAGTTGCAAAGCCGGCTGCTCGATGGTTAACTATCTGAAAAGACAGACTCAGCATATATTTTTCCCTAGCTCACCCTGGAGTGAGCTCACTGACCCTCACGCCTACCGCCCCCTATCTGCCGGCAAAACCACCAGCTGTTTGCTCCGCGCACCATTCAGACAGAGCAGACTGAAATACCCCTCAAACTCTCTCTCCCCCCCGTCCTGCCACTAATGTCTCGAGCCTCCAGACGCGCCAGCTTCCAGCGCGCTTTGTGCCATTTACGCATCTTAAACTTTGGTTGCTGCATTGAAGGATGTCCGGCTGCGCGTTTTTGCGCAAAAAAAAAAAACAAAAACAAAAACAAAAATTGATGCGATCCTTGCAGCCACTCAAACAAAGGTGGTTTAAACAAGAGACAAAAAATATATATCCCTACAGACATGCCAGAAGTCTGTCATTACGCGCGCGGCACGACCCAGTGAGTATAGAAAGTATTTGCTCCTTGTGGTTACCTTCATTCTGCTGCTCTCCGTTCTCCGGCAGGTGTGGCAAAGTGAGTGGTGTCCGTGTCTTTGCTGGGCTTCCATGTCAGATGGCAGTAGTCAAAATGTTGGGCTTTCGGCTATTTGGTTGGAGAAATTGCAGGTGAGTTAGTTTCCCAGATGGTGAGGCTATAGAGATGGTGTGTGAGAGGCTGTCCCTAAGACTAGGCAACAGGCAAAACTTCTCAGCGAGAAGTATTATATACCAAAACACGCCCCTTACACCCACCCCACCCCCCTCGCTCCTCCTCTCCATGGCTGATAAAAAAAAAAAAAAATGGCCCAGAGACGTTTAGTGGAAAAGTGCTTAAAGGGAGAAAATGAGAGAGAGAGAAAAAAAAAATAAAAAGAGAGAGAGGGAGAGTCACAAAATATGGAACACTTCCATTGGCATTTTCCACGTTTACGCACTGTAACCTACAATCACAATGTTTACACACAGGACGCAGACTGAACAAGAATAGACGTAATTCCTTCGACTCCAAGAAAAATGCCAATGTCTCCGCCCTGCTATAATTTAGATTAACATCCAGTGGAATCGGTGTGGCCAAGGTCTGCGGATTTCCTCTGACTCAGGTGTACATGTAGACACTGGGGTCAAAGGTGTGCGGCTGTGTGGAGTGGCTACTAAAGGTTATGCGTGCCAAATGGGGGGTTGTGGGTGGACGGGTGCAGAGGAGGAGGATGCAGAAGCAGCAGCTCTCAATGAGTAGACAGAATGTTTGG
Source organism: Salarias fasciatus (assembly GCF_902148845.1). NCBI lineage: Eukaryota > Metazoa > Chordata > Actinopteri > Blenniiformes > Blenniidae > Salarias > Salarias fasciatus. Next base: position 25,680,672 of record NC_043751.1, read on the forward strand.
GGGGTTCCTCAGACAGATGACAATGAAAAAAAAAAACATACACACAATCAAGGTGACAAACAAACTCAATCTGTGTGTTCTGCCAGTAAAACTAAGACCAGATGCTACACGGGTGTCTTCATAATGCACAAACTCAGTTAAATAGTTGAATTTTAAAAACTTTTCCTTCACTGTGAAGCTGTATGAAGGCCCCCTTATGTAAGTGTGTCTCCTACAAGAAGGTGAAAATGCGTCCAGGTTTCCAGACTGACACTGACACCTGCTGGCTCCACCAGTGAACCTCGGCTTGTTTGTCCCGCAGCTCCGAGCAGCTGCCCGGTGCGCACTGCGCAGGACTGCCTCTGGATGCAATTCAGCCACAACCCCTCTCTCACCTGCAAATTGCAGCAGGAAACACGTCCAGACAGACCCCTCGAGGTGTGCTTTGTCATTTCAATTGCGCTAAATCACATTATGCAAAGTCACATTCCTCCTCTGTGTTAATGTAAATCACTCGCAGACATTAAAACCTGTCCAACCACTACATGAAGTCATCAGGCAAAGCTATTTTTATTCTGTCTTAATTAATGTATGTGTAATAAGACATCCATAACAGCTAATCATTAATCATCCATGCAGTTTTCATTGACAGGAAAAGGAATAAGTAACATAGCATTGCATTGCACTGCAGCAGACACATAAATCTGATTTATTCTGTTCATGCAATCACTAAATATGGTTTGATTTTTAAAACCAGGCAGGTACAGCCTGTTGAACTGCGTCCTCTTGTGGCACAAGGAAAGTTTTCAAAGCTGAATGAGCCACCTAATCTTACACTGTCATCAAATAAACACTGCAAGAAGGAATTGATGAAAACATTGCGACACAAATCATGCCGCCTGAGAAGCGAGAGGCTAAAGTCTAAATTCTTTAGTAAAAACAGGAACCGAACAGCTCAGATCCAAATTTTTCAGGTTTCCTGTGGCCCCTAAAGCGAAGGAAGTGCAGTTAAAAACACTTCATTGGATTACAACATATGTTCTTTCTGTGACAAAAACACTGAAACGCATCTGTTTTTTAAACAGCAAATTCACTCATGCTTTCAGGATAGACTGGCATCATGGTTGTTTTTCAATTTGACCTTAAAACAGAACATGTCTTATTCAGAATGCCTGTTAAGAACTCATTCGTTATTTGACCATTAACTGTAATTACTTTAAAATTCTATATAGACAAAAAAAAAAGACAAACACAAATGTTCATCGTGCTCTGTCGCTATTTTTCCTCTTTGACGTGTAAGGAGAAAAACAATGCTGTAAAACTTTTCACTGTCATAGAGGACTTTAACCTTACTGACAAACTCCAGCCTTTTATTTCCACTTAATCTTGTACCTATTTGTTTATTCCACTCTCTTCCTTTTCTATCTTCCACTTGTTCTATTTAGAGAACAGTATAGAATAGAATAGAATAGAAATGCTTCATTAATCTCAGAGGGAAATTCTTAATGCAACACTCATCTATAAACAATGTTACTGAGCCAATTTCTATTTTGAAAATTACAATTCTGTTGGATTAAAATTAAAAAAAAGTGGAAACTGTGTCCTAGGTTTTTATTTTGCTTTTGTTTCAAAAACAGTTTTCCTGTTGTTCCTATTAAGTGTTGGAGAAAATCGGTCAAATGTGCACATTTTAAGAATGTACTCAATTAAAGGGGAAACGTCTGAGTTGTGATTGCTCATAGGTTATTTTTCTTACTGGTCCGTCCTCGTGAGATCAAACAGGGTTTTACTCCTCTGGTTTCGACTGTGCTCAATTAAACATACTTGTAAAGTTCTTTTCTCTAACTCTAGTCTATGCGTTAGTTGTTTTTCAGCCGTATCTATTTGACATTTGATTTTGTAATATTTAAGTTCACATTTGACAAACACTGAAGCGGATCTATGAAACAAAATACTTATTGACTATAGGCCAGGGTGTCAAACATAAGGTCCGTGGGTCACAGTCTTCTTCTCTTCCTCCATATATGAAATCCGCAAATATCAATCGTCATACAACACTCCATTTTAGCTGAACACACCTTATCAATGCGCATGTTGAAACAATGAACCCTGCATGACATTATAACCTCTTTCTTACAGGTTGGGTATGGTGAACATGGCTGTGGCACCAAAACTGAATAATGGAGACAGCAGAAGATCAACTTGCATTCCTTTAATGTCTGATAGATTGTAGTCAGCAGTTCATTGCACATGATTTTCTTGTTTTATTTTTCACTCACAATGCAAGACAGAAACTAACTCAAAGTGCACAGCAGGACGAAAAATATTTTCTGATAAACTGAATTCACACATCTGGAAAATAAAGCTTTCAATAGAGCAGGTAATTTTATTATACTATGATATTTCTTTCTTTCTAAATTCATTATATCGTACTCATGACACTTCTTTGATTACATTCACTTGAGATTTGGTTCCATCTTTTGACATATTTCTCAGAAAGCACAGTTTAGCTTTAAAAGCATGAATGGCCCAGTCAGGAAAACCCCGTCTTTTCACACAAATGAATTCACACCCAGCCAGGTGTCAAACATCTTTGGAAACGTCGCTGCATTTTGAGGTTTTTGACGGTCGCAGCCAGCCACAACAAGCATGGACTCAGCGTCAAGCTGGAGGTACAGCACAGAGAGATGAACACTCAGCGGACGGGAAGCAAGCGACGGCGGACAGAGGGCGTCATCACGACAGGACGCTCAGGGCGTCCGTCAGCGCCTTCAGCTCGTCCTTCACGCCTTCCAGGCCTCCCTGGATCTTCAGCGGGTTGTCCAGCACTTCCACGCTGCTGGTGTAGGGGTCGTACTTGACCGAGAAGGGGCGCTTGATGCCGGCTACGTATGTCCTGTCCGAGAGAGAAAAGGGGTCAGGGGGCAAAGCGAAACTTCAAATCCTCGACACTGAGGATTTCCTCCGAACAAATCGCGAATATATTTGCAGTCAAGCTGCTTTTCCGTGAACCCCAATGTTTCATTTGGCTAGATGTCCAGTTGCAGTTTGGCCCGCAGTAGCAGGGTGAAAGTCTGCACAATGTCAGACACGCTATAAGTAATGCTACTCCAAACTACTTTATTCCATAAGTACTTTCACAAATGTTCCAGTGCCCATATTTTCTTACTGGCTGCAGCGGGGTTGCCATGTGTTGTATTCTTCCAGGGACTGAATACTGTCAAAACACTCAGTACAGCTACTTGTTTTGCAGGGCAACATTTGAAGTGTTCGCCAAATAAAACTCCAGAGTTTTGCCTTGGTAAGAAAGGCTACATTAGTAACAGCTGTCTTCTGGCAGCTATGGCTGACCTACAAAAGTTTGTGGCCTCCGGGGTTGGCTGCCTGTTTTCTGACCTTGTCCTTACATAACCCCTGGCTTTTCTCTTCTGTTTTTGTTTGTTTTTCGTCCCCTGCTTCTCTCAGTTTCCATATGTTTTTTTGGATTTATTTACACACGTCTGTGTAGTCCAATAAACACACATTCAAGAAATACCTGAATTTCTCCTTCGCATCCGTGAAGCTCTCAGAAACAAAGTAGACGGGCTGATAGTCTTGGTCCTGATAAGGCTGCACTGCGGCGGCCTCCGGGTCGAACTCCCTCGTCTCCGGCTCGTCCGACAGAGAGTGCTGTGGGAAGAGAGAAGGGTTTCGACGGACAATGAGCTGACGGCTCATCTGGCCGCATTTCGAATAAACGGATAAGAGTGAACGCGCTGGAACGTACCACCAGTTCTCCGTAGGAGGAGAGCAGTCCGGCCCCGTAGGCCCTCACCTCACCGTTCTGTTTGCATAAGCCGTACTCCACCGTGAACCAGTAGAGCTGATGGGAAAACACAAAAAAAACCAGAAAAACATAGTGGATTTAACACCTAATTCATCTCATTCATATCGCATGCATCTTTTGTAAACATTTCAACTTGGTTGCTTTAACTCAGAGTCCAGTTGAGACGAGGAGACAGTTTATGAAACATGTCAGGTGAAAGCACGCCGTTATTGCATTTTGCTCCAGAAAAGTTTCATGTTCACACAGAAACGTTCTGAAAACGATGTCCGTTTTACACGCAAATGGAAGAAACTCTGAAAAAAATGCAGTTTTCATGTTTGGTCACTAGTGGGTGCTGTGGATTGTTTTTGTAATGAAACCTGGACAGTCTACACAGAGACAAAGTCACAGCATTTTGAAAAGTTCCATGCGAGCTCTGCTGTCGTGTAAATAAGATAAAAAAAAACTTTTTCATTGTCACGTGAAAGTGTTGTTGTGTAAATAGGATTTGTTCAAATGAAATGAAAGCTTAAAAAAGAGAAAGTGGCTTAGACTTGTGTGCCAAAGCTGGTGTGCAAAAGGCTCGAATTCTGCTAAACCACCAAGCTAATTGTTAATTGTGTTGTTAATCTTTTGTTAGTTTTTTCATTTCACTGTATTTTGCAGCAGAAAGTTTCTTTAAAATCGACTTTACATTGGGATGAGTTATATTCTGTAGTAATTGTTTGCTGTTGTTTTGTGAAACTGTAGACATTCTAGTTAATGTACTGTAGTCTGAGGCACAAAAAAGACAAACTTTTAAGTTGAAATTTAAAGGTTATTATGGATCTTTTTTACTCAAGGTGAAACTGCGCAGTTCGTGAACCTTGAAATGCGTTCGACTCCACGGTGTTAGCAGATTAAAGTGTCACTGCACCGGCAGAAATTACACATCGCCAATAACATCTCAACCTTAAAACCTACTCCAAATTCAAGAACTGATACCAATAAGATAAGATAAGATAAGATATTCTTTACTTATCACAGTGTCAGGAAATAAATGTGTTGCATTGGTGAAAGATAAGAGATAATACTAGATAATAAGGTGAACAAGATTAAGGCTAAATATGGGTGGCCTGCAAAAGGAAAAGTCACCGTCACATTCACTGATCAGTGAAATATCAAACTGGGCCAAATATCTCTTGAGAATGTGTTTACTGTTGCCCTCCTCTAACAAATAAATGGTATTACTGCTCATGTCTTACTGTGGACAGTTTCTCAATGTCTTCATCAGAGGCCCCCAGCGATGCCAGACCAAGGTTCTGCAGACAATAATCAATACACTGTTACCAAGACACAATCACAGGAGGCGATCACAGCGAATACAGCCTCCGACACCAACCTGTGAAAACTGGGCAAAGGTGCGATCGGCCAGCATGGGGACGTGGCCCAGCAGCTCGTGGACACAGTCACTGCAGAGGAAACGTGGCACAAGATCAGTTCAACTGAATGCAGATATCACAAGACAGAGTTTTATTCTTTCCGTTTTATTATAGAAGTTTGCGCTTCAAAGAAAGAATCCCTCTACCAGCGGGTGTGTGTTCGTACTCACGGCTCTGGCGAGTGCATGGGGGAGGAGGCGTGTCGGATGTACTGGGTGCACTGAAACACCCTGAAGGCCAAACTGGCCAGAAAGTCTCTGGCGGAGAGCAGCCCGGCCACGGGACGCAGCTGGAAGCCCGTGCGCTCTGAGTGTGAGTTTAGACATGAGTGAAACACGCGGACAGAGAATTAAGCAGTGGAATCCCAGGCAGTCGACCGCAGTCCTTCCTGGTCTCGGTACCTTTCAGGAAGCGGGACACGTCCTCCAGCTGAGGGATGTTGTCCGCACTGTACCCACAATGCCTTTCCAGCAGGCGGAAGGCCTCCAGGTATTCACTGCAGGCGTGGCTGGTGTACAAGTCCCTCAGAGTTGAATACACCTCCCTCCTTCATGGAGATGAAATTATATTTGAAATTTTAGTTTGTAATAAAAAAGAAGACAAAATGAAGTGGAGAACACTCTGATCATCATTTGCAAAAACTTACTTTGAAAGCTTCATTCATATTTAGATGAATTTACATGAAACTTGCAGAGGATTTACCATAAATATGTCAATCTAGATCGGGGATGTCGAAGACATTTTAGTTCAGGGGCCACGGGCAGAACAGTTTCATCCTGAGTGGACCAGACCAGGGAAATAGCTCCACAACAACCTTCAATTTCAAGCTCTATCTTTATCATTTCTCTTTGTTGAAACTTCTTAACATTAAGCCAATTTTAGTTAAGCCTTCAGGTGCAAAATACAATGAAATGTCAAAAAAAAAACTGTTGCATTATGGGTGTTTTTACAAAACAAGGGCTTGTTTCCGAGCAACGAGGCAGCAAGCTTTCATAGCAGCGTGACTGATCTCAGCTCAGGTCTCAGTGTTGTGTTGTGTCCACTGCTCTGGAGACGTTTGTTTAAAAAAAATCGTTATTAGTGATTCACCTATTATTGTGCAGTACGGGAAACAACAAGAAATATTGAAGTCATCAAACTTAGCTGTTTGAATATACAGGCTTAAGTAGGAATTGTGTGCATCTATTGTTATTCCTTTAGGCAAGATGTTCATTCTTAAAAAAAAAAAAAAAAAAAGGCATGGCAATTGACATATTTTGTATTTAAAATAGCTCAAGCTTCTCGAGCTGCAATTTTTTTCACTTCAACAAAACAACAAAAATGCTCTTTTATAATTTCATAACAACAAAACGGCACCTGTTCTGGATTTTAAGCTCTTACCATGTGCCGATCTCCTCTTCTGTGTATTCCACTCTGGGAATCAGCTGCCCACTGAGGACCAACATATGTTCTCGTTTAACAGAAATAATCACATTTCACTTCTACGTCATTTTTTTTCCTATGTTTGTATTTAGTTAAAAAGTATATCTCACTGTCTGTATCTGAAGGCAATGTCTCCAATCATTTTCCTCCTCTGTCTGTAGACGGGGTCGGTGAAGCCCTGTGGAAATCAAATATGCCAAACGCTGATCACATTTTCTATACTGCTCCAACAACAAAACCAGGCCAGTAATGAGTAATGTTTTCAAATGTGCCTCTTACTGGCATTGTCCTTACTTACAGGATGGTCTTGATCCAAGTCAGGATCAAATTTGGTGACCAGATGGTGGCATCTGTCCAGATCTGCAATCCTCTTTGGAAACCAGTGAACTAAAAAAACAAAGGGAATCAACTGACTTGTGCTATTTTTTTTTCTTACTTATTTCATGAAGGACTTCACAGCTTGTTACATTTGACTTCTTTGGTGGTTTTGACGTCCTCCGCATTCCTCTTGATGGAGCCGATAAGGGTGCTGACGTCCGACAGGTGCACCTCGCAGCGCACAAAGTACTCCAGACCCTCCAGGTTGTCCTTCAGCTTTCGGCATGGTCGAGTCTCCAAGTGATGGATCTTGGCTTCGAAAGTCTGGAACGCAGCCAAAGCACTGAGATGAAGTCAAAACACTAAAAACAATGTGGAAAAAATATATATTTTGATTCCACTTTAGCCTGAACGACTGTTTTTTTATATGCCATGGATGGATGGATGGATGGAATACCACTTTACACTTGCCTGCAGAATAAATCTCAAGATCACAATAAGTTAGATTTATGCTTAAATAGTGTTTAAATCACAATCAACTGCACTCATTTTATTATCACCTAATAAATCATTTAGTTGGTTTACATTTCTGCTTAAAAACCTAATATGGGGGTGAACATTTCCTGAGAGCTTTGCCTCCTTCACAGATGCAGACCACAAAAACAAAAGCATTTACTGCAGACTTGTTTTCTCCTCTGGTCCATGAGAGGAGATGTGAGGCTGTGGATATTCAAAGTGAAAAAAAACCCCAGAAACGGTTTCTTACTGCAGTTTTTTTTTTCTTTTCCACTTTCATAATGCTTGATAGGATCAAATTTATCATACAATATTATCTAAATGTGAAAAAAAGTGCTGCATTTCAGTATTTTCTTCATTTTTTTTTATCTTGTCTTGGTATTGAGAACTTATTTTCTTTTGTTTTTCCACCAAACGAATAAATTTTGATTCTTGTAATTTATCAACATTTTTAATAGACTAAAGCGGCAACGGAAAGACGGGTTAGTAACTTTCCCCAGTAAATTTAGATAAATATCAGGACAGAGTTCATTATTCATGTAGAATTTATAAAAATGTGAATTCCTTTCTTTGCAATGATTTTTTTTTAATGTTCATCGTGATACCTCGAATACTTTGAGTGTCCTGGACAGCGCCGGCGTCTTGGTGTTTCTCAGGGTGAAGAAGATGTTGAGCAGCGCTTTCCCGTCGTCCTCCTCGAACACGATCTGCTCGCTGGCCTCAGCCGCCTCCGCCGCCGCGGCCGCCGCCTCGCGCTCCTTCCGCGCATCCTCGATCAAGCTCTGGCGTCTCCCCAGGAACCTCTGAGACTGTTCAGAAGAGAGAAAGAGGGGGAATAAACATCCAATCATCACTTTTTTTTTTAAATCACTATCAATTTCATCTCTTGTTGAGCCACTTTTGGGATTTTTTTTTAGGAGGTCTGAAATCTGTAAATAACCTAAATGACTTCAGAAATCCAACTGAAAGTGTTTCTTACATATTTTTCTCCGTTTTCTTGTTTTTTTGTTTTGGTTTACTTTGTTTTCTAGATCTACGCGAATCACGTCTGTTGCGCACCGGTCCCTCCCGGTGCGTAATGGACACCTCTCCAAGACATCCTGACGACAGTTAACACTTCGGGCAGTTTGCTGCTCCTCTTAATATGACAGAAAAATAAAATCGCCTGGAATATATGACCATAAACTTGCCAGTTTGCCTGATCTTCCTCACCGTGACGGAGTCGGACCTCTCCAGCTCGGACGCCGCTCTGCGTATGCTCTTTGAGGAGGACGTGGAGCTGCTGGAGAGAGGCATCTTTCTTTCTGCAGGCGTGCGCGTGGCAGGAGTGGCACTGCGGTCGCTTCGCTCGTTCAGACTTCTCGATCTGTGCAGTTTGGGCTTTTCTTTTCTTTCTTTTTTTTTTCCTCCTTTTTTTTTCCTCCCCCAGCGCACAGGTTTGCGCTTTTATGGGATCATTTGTTTACGCTTTCTGACGTCAAGCTCACGCTAATCCCCTCATCAATCAGCATCCATCAGACTCATCCCTCCCTGCAAACATTGATACAGCTCAATGTACATATATATTTAAACATTTTGTGAAGGTTCACGATTGTCTGTTGTCTTTGAGTTATTGTAAATTCACATTCATAGTTATGATAACGCATGCATTTTAAAGTTAAGTGCGATATGATTGAGTGAATTAATGGTTTAATTCAGGTTCAACATATAGAAAGTACGAACTGTTCACATTAAAGTGACCAGCCTTACCAAAAACAAGCAATTTTATTAGGTAAACTTTCAAGTGCACTATTATCAAAATACTGGTCTATATTTGTAAGTAGACTATTTTAATACTATTGGGACTAAACTGGCCAACTTTTACTTTATCAGCTGTACACTGTGCAAGCCTGTCTCCTCAAAATTACTTTCGGAGACAGCTAAGCCACATTCTCAGATATGTTCCTTATTATGTTCATCTTAAACAGTTTTTTTTTTAATGGAATCATTACATTGGTCTGAAACTGAGTTTTTTTCTGTTTGTTTTTCTTTGAACTTGTTGATGAAAAAAAATGACCCTGTATATTCTTCTGGGCTGCATTTTATTCTTCTAAAAAGACATTACCTTTTACTAAATTATGTACTGTGGATTCCATGCGGTCCTTTTCAACTTATTCGTGTCGTTGTTTTAAATATGCACGCACACCTCTTGTATAGTGACTATAGGGCTGTTTGAGCTTATATTTACCTCCTGATGTATTTATAACGAGCCTGTTATTTTAGAGCAGCTCTGCGGTCTTGATGACTATGGAAACCAAGACGTGGTTCTGGATGTTATAACAACAATATCGTTCTTAGCTGTTGTTTATTTGTGATAAAATAAATGTATATTTCCCCTTACAGTGGGCTGCATGCTCCTCTTTACTTCCAACTTACATACGTTCTTCAACTCAAACGATCACAATGCTCATTGGATCCAAACATTAGTTCATGTATTAAATTATGACCCTGAGTTTGGAAGTCCTACCTCCTTGCGACTTCCTGTTTTGGAGGAGCATATGTCAAATAAGAGCAAGAGAGGTCAAAGGTCAGAACAGGCTTCATGTCTCAGCGAGGCCTCAGAGGGTTGAGTCACCTTATGGTTCACCTCTAAAAGACTATCTGACAATAATCCAACTGTAGCAGCTTGAAGAAAGAAAAAAAATTAGGCCTTGCAGTACACGTCTGCACATCAACATGCACGTCTATGTTAGGAGGTTCTCCTTCAAGTTAAAGCACACTACGACGCTTCGCACGTGGATTTGGCGCTTCATGATCAGTGCCACGGATCTACATAGACCGATGGAAAGGCAGTCGTGTAAAGGGAGCCAGAGCTTGGACTGGATAATCAAATATACACGAATGAAGAGAATTAGCAACTCAAAACAAGTTTTTGTGAGGTAAGCACACATTAACAATGTCAACAGCTCATAAAAATCCGTTTTTCAGGATGGAGCTACTTTTCCTCTGCACACAAGCGCAGGGCGCTGTGGGGGCTGTGTTGCTTTTACATTGACTTTTCCCCTCCGAAACACGCCAAAGGGATGAACAAAGTTCTATTTGTCTAAAAGAAATTAAGTAGATTTATCATCTTTGTTGTTGTTACGTCATTACTTCACAATCTATTGGAATGCAATTAAAACATTTGAAAATGTGTGATCTTAAAGTTATGATATAATACATAAATGACTGAGACTGAGTGATCGATTTATCGATTGATTAATTTATAACAGAAGAGGAACAAAATTGTTCCAGCAGTAAGAATACACACATCTGATTAAAATAAACTAATTAATATTATTTTTAATAATCAAACAGATGCTGTTATTTAATGCACAGAAGCATATTTATAGACAAATATGATTAGTTTAAAAGCAAAACCTCACTCTGCCAAAAAAGAAAACAAAAAATCAGTCCATAACGCGCATCAGCTTCCTTTCGGGTTGCGGTTCAGAGTCAGAGTTAAAAGTGAGTTACTTCATTTAACTTCATCAAAAAAAGTTCAATTCACAGATTATGACTGTCGAGGGTTGCTGTGGACTCTGAAGAGGTACAAGCAGAACTCCTTTATTTAAAGGAACGCAGGATAACATGAACAGCACACAGTGTAGGCCACAGACCCAGACAAAGGCCTGACGCTTTACTGCAGTTTCGAATGTCATCACTGTCGGCCATCTTGCCACAGACGGATCTGCGATATGAAAGGTACAGTGAGCGGTGTGCATTAAGCAAATACTGGAATATTGACAGATTTTTTTTGTGTTAACACTCTGTGTATTTGCATTGTCAAAAGTCAAGTTGAGTAATTAAATCATATATCAAGTTGCTCGGAGGGCGTTTCAGTGTTTTGTTCAGTTCCACGGTCTCAGACTCATCTCTGTTTCATCTCTGTCCTCCTTGTGTTTATAGTCAGGGTGGCAACTTCAACAAGCTGCGTCTCTTAATGTATATTTGTTCTGCTAATGAATGTTACTTTTATGTCCAACACATTGAAGATTATCATGAGACTAATGCATTATAAACTAAAAATGTAAATATTGCTATTGTAATAAAACTATATGAATATTACATTTTAAACTAAGCATGTAATAATTCACGTTATTTTATTATATATAAGTCATATCAATATATTTTTAATATACATACACATAAATTCTCTCAAGTTTTCATTCTATACTTGAGTTTTGTAGCCTAAATCTTGATGTAATTTAAACACCTTGTGCTTGTGAACAGAGCTCTGTGCAGTGTCATAACTACATCTCTGGCATTTAGAACAAACCAAGCTGTTTGAAAATGATTGGAAAACTGAACAGGTTATAGGAGTTAAAGTGCATGAACACAGTGTTATGGGTGAGATGGACTTTAAATGTTTCCACATTGGGTCCATGGTGGTGAGGCGGCGGCGTTCGGAGGAGAAGATATCGATAGTGACGCCTCTCGCCCTGTATACCTACATCAGCAGTGCATGTGAACTCAGAGTGAACCGAACCGCCGTAAATCATTGATATGGTTTTTGCATTTGTCCTTTTATGTCCGCGTTTCTCTCTTTACCTTTGCATAAGAAAGTTACTGGTCACCGTAGTCATTTTGATACTGTGATACAAGCTTTGACCCGGAGGTTGCATATAAAGGTTAGACAAGAGAAAAGTCAGCTGTGGAAAATTAAGTCACTTTATCAGCTCAATCCAATCTCCACCGCCCCTCGCAAATTAGATTCGATTGTGTCGGGGGGGAAAAAAACACATCCACTCACAACAGGGCTACGTGAACAAGCCATTGTCGCGTTTCGGCCACTCTTAGCTTAGCAACAACCGCATCAACTGAATTTGCGCCGCTTGTGGCCGACGATTGCGCGGCTAACATGATTGTGAGTGATGCACGGTGCCCACAGGCAAGAGGAGGTAACAGGATTACTCGGTGACCTCTCTGGCCACATGCTGCCACAGCAGCAACCTCGCAAGGTTGCCGAGGAGAGGGAGATGGGCCGCAGTGTGACTCCCACCTCAACCTGAACACACAGGATGAAAATGCTAAAGAGCACTGCTGCAGCCCTGGGCACGGAAAACGGTGATACCTTCCTTTATTGGAGGGCGATGAAGTTAGTCTGGGGAAGATGGAGTGAGATGTAACAACCGCCTTTCCACTGTGCTTAAGCCTGTTTTCTGCATGGAGACGGAGTTATTTCATTCTTATTTATCTTGGCCTTTTATGAAAGTCATTAAAGGTTGAGCCGCACAAGACTGACATTTATCCACAAGTAGAAACAAATAGCAATTTCATGCTTTCCGCCATGTTCCTTGAAAGGCTCATAATTCACGAGTTACAAAAACTTTTATATCAAAACTGTCAAAAGAGCCAGTGAAAACATTTAAACATATATCAAATGACAAAAATGTATCATAAAAGCTGAATCCAGACAAAAAGAGAGGATGAATAAAACTGTTTTGAGCCCACCAGAGCAGGTTCATTAAACTGCAGCCAGATCTGTGTGTCTGGGGAATGGCAGCAGAGCTGCAGGATCAAGATAAACTCACGTCCAGTTTTTTTTCCTCCCTCCAAATGTCTGCTTTCCTGCATCAGCCCAGTTTATCGGGACTTCATTCAGTAATTTAATTTCATGTAATAATTTAAATGCATTTCCATACATGTGTTTCTCATTTTCCTTTTCTTGTAGAAAAGGTTAGGTTATTCATCCAATATGATATCCGGCTGGGACTTCTTTAAATGATCATTTGAGGGTTTCTTTTCTGTCGCGATCGCTCTGCAAATCAATCATTTTTAGAGCGTAGCACATCAGATTCATGCTCATGTGTGGTTCTTCTTGTGGTGTGCAGCAGCTCAGCTGTTTGGCTGACTCACTGTCACCGTGGAACTGAACCCCTCCATTTCTCCAAGCAGGTATAGAAGCAACCTTTTGTCTGAAATGTTGCACTTGAGGAGACAATGCTCGTCTGCCATTCAAGCCCACTGTGTTTATCCAATTCTGTCTTCTCTTCTGGAAGTGTCCAACATGGCCACAAATGACACCGGGATGATAATTATTGCAATTATGTATTGATTCAGCTGCAGCATTGTGGCTTTGTGGGTGTCAGCCTTTTCCCTGCATAATTGTGTGACTTCAGACGGGTAATTGCGTCTAACACGACCATCTGGGCAATTATTCATCATCCTCCTGATTTCTTTTCCCCCTCTCCTTGTCCAACAATGGTCGTCACTTTTGCAGCTGATCAAAAATGAGGAAAACACCAGATGAATGTCCAATTAATGGCTGAGTTGTTGGGGAAACATTCTTAAATGTGGAATATTGATTTCAAGTGTCTCGTACTTCATGGTTGTTTTATCTGAATCAGGGCTGAAGCCTTAAATGCACCTTTTCAAATATTTTATTTTTGTTGTAAAATTACTCAAAGAACATTGCAAGTGAGATACTTACATGATTTGTGTAAAGACTGATTGTCTGTTGTTGGCTGTGAGTTGGACTGAACTCTTCAGGCTTTTTTTTTTTTTTTCCTGAACTTGCGCCTTTCAAAAACAATCATATGCTTTAATAGCTTAAAACTGGCAGGCGACAGTTTACTGCTGATGCCAGATGATCTATCAAACAACATGAAACCATTCGGTCAAAATTGATGCTGATGTTTCCACACAGGATCCCTGGACAGGACAAACATTATTCAACAATACTATCAAACACAATATTAGAAGAATATATCCTACCACACTAACTTGTTATACCACGCCATACTTTATGAAATGGAGCCATAAAATAAAATGTATCACGATACAAAATAATACAATAAAATACATATATGATTCAATACAAGACAAAGGTGCTCAGAACCATTGAAAACACATCTTTTTGAGGCCGTTCGGGCTTTATATACGTTTTCCAAAAACAAGTTTTATCATTCTTTGAGACTCCTCTCAAAGCCCTCCACTCCTCCGTTGTTTTAACTGAGCATCTGCGATGACTGTGATTGTTGAGCACATGTGTCAAAATACAGCTGCCAAGTGGCAATGAGTAATCGCACTGAGCGCTTCTCCGACTCCTCTGTCTACATGTGTAATGACAGGTGGCATAAAGCGTTCTGAGGGTAGGCGAGTGGTCGGGGGGGGGGGGGGACGGTGCTCAATGGTGCATGCGACTGCCGTCATCAAGCCGGAGTCACGGCGGCTGGTAACTGCAGCTGCGGCTGTGAAATGACTGAGTGTATCACCAGCATCACCAGCAGGCTATTTGTGATCCTCGATGATTCACCGCGAGGACCCAGAGTCTGACCGTTCACACAGCCTTGTTTCCAATCATTCTGTGAAGGCTCAAACATTCACAGTGTACTGCTTTAGAGACTGCTAACTGGACCGGTGAATAACAGAATTATAATCTATAAATAACTAGAACTCTAAATGTCTGTCTATGTTTTAGTGCAACAAAGCGTTAATATATCATTAAGAAGTTCACTTTTAATGAACTATCCTTTGCAACACACGTCAAACCTGAAATTTGAATAAAAGAACAATAAGTTCATCAATATCATGGCTCAGTTCACCATGTGGATTTTTATTTCACTATTTAAATGCAGAAAATATTCAGCCACATGTAGCTGGAACTCAAAAATATAGTCCCAGCTTGTCAAAGGGAAATGGACCCCTGGAGGCCAAAATAAGAGGTTTAAGGATAACATAAAGACAAACATGAGGAAGCGCTACATAGACCATAAGTCCTGGAGAGGCATGGCAACAGACAGAGTAACCTGGAAAAACCTTGTGCGTGAGGATGCTGCACTGTACAATGATGACCTCCGCCATGGTCCACAAGACGAGCGAAGACTCAGGAAGGAGCAAACAACCACCAAACAGGCTCCACCCAACCTCACCTCCACTACATTCTCCTGCACACGCTGCACAGGAATAATCAGGTCCAGAATCAGACTCCATGCCCGCCTGAAGACCCACAAGGACCAGGCAGGAGGGCAGGCATACTGGACTACGAGTGACCGCCAAACTAATGAAATCCCATTATGACTGAACAGCTGAGTGAAAAAGAATTTTCTAAATCAAGCAGAAAGACTAAATTGCGCTTCATTCCCGCTTGAGGAAAACAAATCAGTCTTGCCAATTATGTATTTGTACCATTTAGAAAACAGGTCGCAGGTTGTGTTGACAAAGTAACAACATTGTCAAATGAAGTGTGCGGAAAAGAGCCAAAACTCCTCATCAGAAAGGGTGAAGCGGGTAAAATCTCCCCAGAGTAGTTGAAAAAAAGTAGCAGCTCTAACCTTTTACACCGATTGTTGATAATTTCCTCGTTCATAATCAATGCTTAAGGCGATACATTTTGTGCCTCTCGCTGGTTCTTTGTTTCTAAAGCATCCTGTTCTTTTCCAAATGTCATGTCTGATAAGCGTGCCTGTGGTCCGGACGTGTCCACATATCTCCTGCATGTGTCGTGTGTGATATGCCCAGCAGGATGAAAACTCACTAAAGGCTTTAAGTGATTTAGCAGTGACTTTTATCAGTGTTGCATGAAAACTTGAAGCGCACAAGTGAATTGCTTGAAATAACTATGCATACAAACCTGAAACCTTGCCTACATGAATACACAAAAACACATCTGTGTTGATTTGTTTTTAGCCCCTAAAGCCACCGTGCGTCTCCTGTAACTCAGCAGTTGTTGGTGAGACTCTGGCTGGAGCAGTGGATCACAGAAGCTTCCCGTTGATGTTGTAAAATCACCATCTTTCCCTCCAGCAGTGTCACAGAGGCTTTGTGACTGGAGAGACCCTTGATTAGATTTACCTTTCGTTAATGGCGCCTGTCATTCAGCTGCCTGGAGGGCCGGGATTATGGCGCTCAGGATGAGAATCGAACAGCTGGAGCCTCAGACAAACCTCGCTCTCAGAGCAATAACTGCTTCTTCACCAGTTATATCACAGCACTTGTCATATTTGCAGTAGTTCAAAGACTGTAAATGACTTTACACAAAAGTTTAATTACAATCTGAATAAATCCTGTCTCTTTCACTGAATTTTCTGTTAATGTTTTTTTTTCCAGTTATGTCATTCATGTAACTCATTGTGAATACATTAATTATTAAGTCAATGTTGTTTAATTCCAATTCAAACTTTTTAATTTATTTAGTCCAATCATTTTAGATCGAGTAATGCTACAGTTAATCACGTTATCATTTTTTGTTGATGCAACTTGCGTTAATGTTAGAGGAAGTGCTGAAAATGAATTTAGAAAACTAAGGAATTGATATAAACATAAATTAACTCAGAATATTACTCCTACCCTCTGCTACCAGACAATTATCAGTAGTGTTTTCTTAGATTAACCGAGTCTCATCACTTTTTTATTGCAAGTATAAGAACATTTAAAGCACAATATTACTTTATTCATTTCTGTGCGCCCACGATAATATTAATATTAATATTAATATTAATATTAATATTAATATTGATATTAATATTAATATTAATATTAATAATTAGGGGCTGCACATTTTAGGTAGGGATGCACCAATGCCACTTCTTTCACATGTGGCTGAAATTTTAAGCAAGGTTATCGAACTCCATGTTCCTTTTTTGGATCTTTTCCGATCAATCAAGACACGCATGCAAAATCCATCCAACCCCTCACATGCACTCAGAGAGTACGAGCTGGGAGGAGATACAGGATCCCTCTGTGTAGATAGAACAAACATCAACACCGACTTGTTCCTCGCTCAATAGAATTGATCAGTGAAATAGTTGAAGGGTCAGATGGGTTACGGTGACTTTGCAGATTAAGACGTAAATATGGTATGTGTTGCTTGTTTCATTGTTTGTGTCTTTTGGATATAAGCTGTCCTCCTGCTGAAATAAGTAAGTGAACAAAGTAAAACTTGACTTGATTTTTTTTTATACCAACTCAATGTTGGAAGATCATTTGTTGAGCTTATAAACCTACTATGAAATTTTAAATTTAGTTGTGTCAAAATTGTTCATTTTATTAGGGAAAGCTGAAATTTTAAACAATTAAAAACATTCTAAATAATTCAATTAGTTTGAATGGGAAATGCTAAATGGACTACACTTATATAACGGTTTTTACCCTGAACTGACAGAGCCCAAAGCGCTTTACACTGCAATATCACATTCACCCATTCACACTCACATTCACACACCAGTGGAGGCAAAATAATGTGTCAAAAAATAAACTTTTTCAAACACAAAATATCACATTTGGTGTTCTTTATTAATAATATTTCCTCTTCAAATGGGGTGACTGCATGAACATTATGAATATCCTTTGTGGATCTGTATTTTGCAACAGAAGATTGTAGTCATTTTCTGTTTGTTTGGTTTTCGTGAAAATATAGTCCTTTTCAACATGTATACTCTGCACCACACCAAAGAAAAACCTTAAAATTTAAAAGTAATTATGGCCGTTTTGTTTTTTTTTTAGCGGTCTGGCACACTCAAGATGAAGTTCAGCTTTGTGAGGCCCCTGAATTAAAATACACCTGACACTCCTGTTCGAAGATGTATCTCTTACCAACACGATGATGAAGAATAATGAAGCTGGGAAGTAAGTGTGTCCTTGACTGAAACTCCTTCTCTGTCAGAATCGAGAAATCGTGGTTTTCTGTCATATTGTTGATGACTAAATTATAGAGGGAAAATAGTCATGACACAAAATGTACCTTCTTTGGTGTCCGGCCGTGTGCTGCAGTCGTTGTTATGTTTTGCATTTGGAACTAAAAGGTTTGGCTGTTGTTGCAGAATGAGAGGGACAATTACAGCAAAGGACAAGGGGGGAGCGGGGGGACGTCATGATTGAAATTGCTTATCGGTGCAGATAAAAATAAACTGCACTCAAACTGTACAGAGTGTGAACACAGAATTCAGGCTGCCATAAGTTGGATCGATGGTTCTGCTGAACTTGTTACTCATGCAGGTCCTTCTGACGCCGCCACCTTTAGGGAGATATAGTAGTTCCGTTTGCCATTTATCCATCCCTCACCCCCCCCCCCCTGCACACACATCAAGACCTCCTCCTGTGAATAATGGCTGCAGCTGTGTCAGTGCTGCCGCTCGCGTGTGTGTGTGTGTCTGTTTGTGTGTCTCATTTTGATGGCCTTTTACAGTTAGTGGGTTTGTGTGTGTCTGTCTGATTATGGTGTACAGATAGGCCATTACCCGTGCGTTACGGGCAGAGAGGCTTAATGGACGGCAGAGGATGCAGGGACAGGACGGCTCGTAAACACCGTCCTCTCCTCCTGGCCATATCAATACTGACATCTGGGAGTTTGGCCACTTCATTCACAAAACCAATACCCCTGTGGGACGAGACGGGCACGGTTCAATCAAGAGAAAAAGACGGGGGCGATCATGACATCCACTTTCAGCATGTCAAATCTATTCCTCCCTTTGTTTCATTTTGTGTGTGTGTGTGTGTGTGTGTGTGTGTGTGTGTGTGTGTGTGTCAGAGAGAGAGAGAGAGAGAGAGAGAGAGAGAGAGAGAGACCTCAGTTCAGTATCAACCACTCTTTCGTCACACTGTGAGCAATAGACACAACAAATTCTGAACATATTGATCAGAGACATTTTTTGAAAAGCAGATTGCAGGTTTGTCTGCATCTAATCAGTCAATCAGTTCTGAAGAATTGACAGAGCAATGTATGAAAATGATTCATTTAAACGTGTGTTATCTTTATCTGCTTATTTCTATTCATCGTCACTGGGCCTTGTCTGCCTGAGCGTGAGCGGCATCCATTCACACGGCAACAGCAGAAACACTGAAAACGATGTAGTTTGCAGGATAAGTCACTCGTGGGTGCTGTTGTTTGATTTTGCATTGACATCACACACACATGCACTACAACATGTTATTGTCATGCATGTGCAGAAGAACCATTTACTGCAGTTGTGGTGTGCATACACAGCAGCACCATTTCCACCATCTACAGAGAGGCTACAGCGATTATTTCCTATTTTCACTGCATGTCTGGTTTCTCAGTAGTTGAAGCCAGGGGTGTCCAATGTAAGGCCTGCTTGCCTGATCAATCAATGTTTGTGCAATTGATCAGTGTTTGCACAATCGATCAATGCTTGTTTGTGAATTTTGCATGACTTAGATTATTTCAGACTTTTCTTCTCAACCACAGCAGGCGGTTCAGTTTAATGGTTATATATCAAAGTAATCAAACTGTTAAAAAAGGCTTGGACAGTGGGTGTGGGGATAGAAGTTGTTTGTTTCATTATTGATTGTTATTTTATTAATATACTGACTGTGTTATCGGGTGTGGGTTCTATTTGAGGTGCTGTTTGCTGGCACTGGGCCGTTCAGTTGGCTGTGGCTGAGTGGTGTTTGGATGTGGGATGGAGTCAAATCACTGAAGTTACTTACTTGGTCCTTTGTAATTATAAATATTCTTTCATAAGTTGCATGTTGGAAGTTCTCAGCATGCTTCAGTCCTGTTTTATATGCGAATAGTAGCTTGTAGTGATTGACATATTGTTTGATATTATTACATTTTGGTTTCTGTTAAGCGCATTGTGTGCAAGTTTCATATGAGAAATGTGCTATTGCTTTCATTTTCATAAATCAAGGCCGTTTCTGTAAATAGTTATTAATTGATATTGAGCTGGAGAGTCTATGGTTTTTGTGCTTTACGTCCAGCAGGTGTCACTGTTGACAGCTGAGTTATTCAATATGTAAATGTTCTCGAAAATCAAGTCAGTATTGTTTAACAGAGCGAAACAAAAAATGCAAAACGACGCATTGTCCCTGGCATCGTTGTGGAAACGGGGCCTAAAAGTTGTTTGTGCGACTGATCGTCGATCTCCATGTGTTCGTCATGTCCGAAGTGAGCCCTGCATTTTGCTTCAAGATCCGGTCCCTAACGGACGGCGGTCCAGTAACAAGATTACACCAGCTCGCTGAAACTTCTTGGCCACTTTGTCATGGAAATTTCCTTCAGACAGGAGATGTTTGAGGGTTTTACTGATATGTGCTGCTGAAATGCCCTGAAAACATTTACGTAAAACATAATGTACTCGACAATAAAAACTGAGGAACATCACAATCCTTGGCCAGACAAGCTGACCACTGATCAGACCACTGAGAGGTGAAGTGAACAACACTGGCTTTTGTCTTCATAATCGGACCAGGTGGACAGGATCTAAGAGACAGTAAAAGAACACTTTGTACTCATGTTTGATGGGTTGTAAGTGAAAAAACAGGGAGTACGATGAGAGTTGAGATCTTTTGTTCATTTTGGGGTCGCAGTGTGCAGTGGTCAGTATATCAAGATCCATCGCTGCATGTGGTCTCATGGACCACCGCTGATTTCTGCTCACGTTGTTCAGATATCAGGGCCATGGAGGCCGATGGAGTAAAGGCAGCAGGTCATAATGTTATGTCTGATGGATGCGATATGGTTCAAGTAGGTAAGCAAAAAAGAGCAGAAATACATTGCAAGAATTATATGTTTTTGGGTTTATTTTATTTCAAACATTTATTTTAAAAGTGCATGATTTATTTCAATAAATATTTGTTAAAACAATACAGATGTCTTCAATATAAACAAAGCAGACAGCAGAAGAAAATGGAAAAAATGGGGCAAATGTAACACAAGAAAATCAGATGGAATATGTCTTCATTGAAGAAATGGACAAAATTAGAGTTTCAGTGTACCTTCTGTGGTGAAAAACTGGCGAATGAAAGTTTGAAGCTGCAGTCTGAAGCTTTACGAGTCCACCGAACACCCCGAGATGGAGTTTGAAACTAAACAGGAAAGTGAACTTGTCATTTCAGCATAAAAGAAACTGTATTTCACATACAGTATAGTGTGTTATGAGGTTCTTTTGTATTTGTACAGGGTGTAGTGGAGGGCCGCCAAAGTTTACAATGATTCAAATGAGGATACCTCAAGAGAAAGGTTGGAGTAACTGCTCTGCACGACTGAATTTCTACCTTGGAGGATATTTGAAAACATTGTTAGTGATAGAATATATGCATTAAATGAATCAGTTTGAGATCTGTAAGAAGACACATTTGAGAACTACTCAAATTACTCAAACTAATCTATTATTATAAGAGAGGTTGCGGTGCTGATATGATTCCCACTGTTATTTCAGACAAGGTGGGGTCTAGAAAAATGTGCTGTTGCTAGATTGGCAGCAGTGTTTTAAGGTTTGGCCTTAATCAGAACAAGTAATTTACATTTTCACTCATCTGATTCATTCACAAACAACTGGAGAAGATGCTTCATGAGACTCAAACGGCCAGGTGTGTGAGGCTCTGCCCACTCGGCAGAGAGGCTGTAATCTGGCACTTTGACTGATCGCCTCTCGCTTTGTGAGAAAGCTGCAGGTGTTACTTCGTATTGCGAAACCCACCTCACCAAAGTTGAAAAAACTATCCAGGGTACTCTCCAGACTGGATCTACAGACCAACCAAAGATCAACGATCACCACTGATTATCTACAATGTACATTTCTGTTCTAAAATTAGCAGTTGGCACACGCTTGTTTCGAGATCCGAAGCTTCAACCCAAATGCTACTCAATCGCATTTGATTTCTCCTGTGCGTACAGAGCCTGCTGGTAAATGTCACACTGTGACAGGCACAAAGCCTGGTCACAACAATCCTCCCCCGAGGGCCCCCAGAGCTGTCACTTCTCCTCAAGTGTGTGGAATAGCAGCGGGTGATAGCAAACAGAGAGACGACTGGATTTTTAGTGGTTTTTATGTCTTTTGCCCAGTGGGTCATTTCCGCAAAAAGGACAAAAATAGCAAATGTTGGAATAGCAGGATGTATAAACGGATGATAACATTTGATTGATGTTCTGTACTCTTGTGACAGAACATTTTAAAATGCGGATCTAATTTCTGAATAAGTACGGTGAGAAAGGGAAGTTGGTTTTCTTATTGGATATGTGGTTTCCAGTTTTGAGGGAAGAAAAGCAAATGTGTCTGTCAGTATGCAGAGAGCAGTTACCACATCCCTCTTCTGACTCTCTCAGTCATTTAACATCTCCTTCCATTAACCTTTGGATCTATGTATCTATTTATGTATCTATCTATCTATCTATCTATCTATGTTTCTTTCTTTCTTTCTTTTTCTTTCTTTCTTTCACACCGACAATATATTCCAGTTTGTTAGTGAATCAGTCAAAAGTGCACAGATCACTAAGCTTTGATCACCTTTAGTTAGGAATTTCTTCTTTACTTGACTGTACTGTATTGTTATATTTATATGTACCATGTATGTAATATCATATATTATTACTATTACTATATTATTGCAACTCCCTCCTCTTTGGCCTCCCTCAAAAGTCCCTCCACAAAGTCCAGCTGGCACAGAACTCTGCTGCGTGGATCATTACTAAAGCTCCCTCGTCCCTCCACATCACCGTCATCCTACAGAAACTTTATTGGCTCCAGATTAAGCAACACATGATCTACAAAATCTACAGCACACTCACAAGTCTATCCATAACCTGGCTCCTCCATATCTCTCTGACATCTTCCAGGTTGTTGCTCCATCCAGCTCTGGAACTCACTACCTTCAAATCAAAGCTCAAAACCCATCTGTTCAGTCTCGCCTACTCTTTATAACTGCTACACAGTCCCCCAATCTTTTATTGTACGCTGTTTTTATTATTTATTTATTTATTTACACTGTCTGTATTTTAGCTTGTTTCTTTGTACAGTGACGTTGAGTGGCATCAAAGGCACTTCCAAATAAAATGTATTCATTTTTTTCCCCTTTTTTTATTTTGCTTGGATGCGATCCATGTAAAAAACTACATATAGGGCTTCTCAGAGTAATTGCTACAGGCATTGTCTGACACCAAGCATGGGTGTATGAAGCCCTCTTGTGGTCTAAAACATGATCTGAAAAAGCACTGAAGGCAAGTTTGAAATATTCAACCCCAAGTCGTTTGAACATTAACCATTCTCAAACATAGATGGCTCATATCCTATAAAGCACACTTAAGATCCAGAAAAAGATTACAGAATTGCAGATATATCTCTCTAAAATAGAAACTTACGCAAACTGGAGAAACATGCCTTTGTGGTACTTTACAGTAATTGACAAGTGTGGCTGTGGATCATCTTACTGTAACTGAATTTCTCGGTGGAGAATCAGGGTTGGCTTTGTTTGCCTTGTCCAGTTGGCTGTGCACTGCTCAACAGAAGATAAAGCTGGAAGTCTGTCAGAGATGTAATACACCTGAGGTCAGGATTTTTTTTTATAGGCAAACCAGCATTTCATTCGCTCATTTTCTGAGCTGCTTTGCCCTTTTCAGGATTGCGGGGTGCTGGAGCCAATCCCAGAGAGGACAGGTAAACCCTGGACGGTTCGCCAGTCTGTCACAGGGCGAACACACTCACTTTCTCACCTAGGGGCAATTTAGGGTCGCCAATTAACCTGACATGCATGTTTTTAGCCGGAGTACCCGGAGGGAACCCACGCACACACGGGAAGAACATGCAAACTCCACAAAGAAAGGCCCCAAGCACCCCGGCCAGTATTTGAACCCAAGACCTTCTTCCTGTGAGGCACTGCACCACCATGCAGCCCTCAAACTTCATTTCCTCTCACGAAACTCAATTTACTCTGTTTGTGTATTCACATCAACGAACTAAACTCATACACAGTACACATTTATGAATTTAGTCATTTCATCAAACGTGACACATTGCATTGCACTTATAAATTCCTTGATGATAAAATAGTCTTTGTTATTCTAAAATCATTCAGTGTTATTGTGTTGTTTTTACCTGTTTTAGTAAAAACCAGATTCATCATCAATTATCGCTATAATAGTCTTGTACAGACAGTTACAGCACCCATGTTTTTATATCTTGTCTCAAACGAAAAAAAATCAAAGAAATGACAGAAAACCTTTCTTTTTTGAATGTTACAATCGGAGTAATATTACAGTTTTGCTCCATTGGTTTGGCTCATTTCTTGAAACCGAAATTACATTTTCAAAACAACATGGACAAATCTCCAAACTACCCTGTAACTGCTCACAACAGAATGGCATTTTTCATTCATGTCATCACATTTAAAATGTCTTAGTACATGTCTCAATGTCTCAGAAAATCTTTGCAAATGATTAAGCACAGTAAGGATAGATTTAGCACAATTCCCAAGTGAATAGGTCATGTCGATCTAAACTGATTGATCGATTCTCAGTCTAATGGTTGTTCTCTCCAAAACATATCAGCCTAATTTCATTGTATCAGTCACCACCTGCAAAATCATCTGTTCAGCTGTCAAAATTAGTCAAAAACACACTTCAATACCATGAATACCAGACATGGATGTGTTTGCATGAAGGTGATGAGGACAGTCAGGAGGGTGAAGAGGGAGACCAGTGAAGAAGTGAGCTTTGAAACTCCAGCTTCATTTACAGCACATTGGGCAACATACAATGTTCCTTTTTGTTTTGTTACCTCCACCAAGGAGGTTATGCAATCACATCAGTTTGTTGGTTGGTTGGTTGGTTGGTTGGTTTGTTGGTTGGTTGGTTGGTTGGTTGGTTGGTTTGTGAGCAACATTACTTAAAAAGTTATAGACGGATTGCAATGAAACTTTGTGGAAAGGTGGGTCTTGGGCTAACTTAGAATCCATTAAATTTTGGTGACGATCCGGATCACTGTCTGGATCCAGGAATTTTTTAAAGGATTCTTTATCATTGAGAGATAGGACAGTCTTTGACATAGTTGGGCATAACTCAACAATAAATGACAAGGGGGCTCAGCAAAAAATTACAGTAAGTTCTTCAATGACTCTAAGAGATATCAGCTGCTGATCCAGATCATGGAAGTATTCCGGATACCAGGATCCAGAACAGACAAAAATAGGGGGATTCCGGAGTGTCAGTCACTGTGAGGAAACACTCTGAGATATGAACATGCAACAAACAGCTTTCTCCCAGACATTGTTTGTGTTGGGGAGAAATAAAATGTTTTTTTTTTTTTTTTTTTTTTTTAATCACATATGTTGTTCTTATTGTTGTTGGTGACTGATTTGAGCTGTGGCGGAGGTCTGCGCCTGCACCCTCTGAGTGTCAAATTCTAGTTTTTTGTTTTTTGTTTTTGTTTCTTTGTTTTTATTTTACAGTATATTGAACTCCAATGGATGGAAGTTGCTTGTAAATAAAACAGCGTGTGTAAATAAAAATTATAACAGTTCCCTTGGAGGTATGAGCGCAATGTGTGAATCAGAACTTGAAGGTTCTTCTTACTGTAAAATGCTTTTTGTCTTCATTTTCTTATACACAATATTTTCTATTAGCTAAAAAACCCAAAGAAGAAAATAAAAACTATCACGGTCACCATTATGAATGAAGGACTGGGCTTAGACAGAAAGGTAGATGAGGAATATTTCAGTGGTCCTCTGCCCTTAAAGACAAAACATTTAAACATTTTGACTGTCAGTGCTCACACAATGTCAAAAGGACAAAGCATTTTGAGGGCATTGACCATTTGTTTGAGAAAGAAATTTAGTTTTTCCACCTAAGTGAACTGTTTTGGAAGAGATCTGATCTTTGACAGGTGAACCGTGGTTCTGCTGAACCGTCCACGTTGTTTATGGCAAGAGAACCAAGAGAATTGAGAACGTCCGGTCTGTTTTGAAAAATGAGCCAAAGCTGTCGAGAAGGATCTTTACATTTTGGAGGCTCTGACTTTTTAAATGGGAAAGAAATGAAGCTTTGAAACACGTGTGAACAGTTTTGAGAGAGAGATGAGCTTTTGCAAGTGAACTATGGTGTTGAGCTGAACTGTAAGACCGTTTTGCCAAATGATCTTCGAGTTTTGAAAATGTAATTTCAGTTTCAAGAAATGAGCCAAACCAATGGAGAAAAACTGTAATTCATTTTGCAGGTGGAGAAAGCACGTGAACGCAGCACCATGCGCTGTCCAATCAGAAACCAGAAGTGCGTCCATATTATCGGCGCGTGTTGGAGGGGGTTGAAGCGAGGGCGCGTGAGCGAGGCCACTAGCGAGAATCCTGCTCGTGAAGAGGTAAGAGAAGACACACGCCAAGCAAAGACGGGCCATTAACGTGACACGTTAAGTTGTGTCTTGGTAATGTCGAGAGACATCTGATTATCCTAATAGCCGCTCGGCTCACAGCGTCCCCGCATCGTTCGCTGCGATTCCAAGAATTTTTATCTATTTGCGAGCTCACTGCTGCTAGCTAGTGTTAGCTCATCGATGCGGCCGTTTTAAGGCTGGATGCTGTCTGTCAGTATCGAGCAACACATAAGAAACAAACCGCGTCGAGGGCTCGGACACTTTGTTTTATCACCATTCGGTGTACTGTCTTGACTGTAAGGACTTTCAATAGTCCTTCCCTGTCCGCCGCCAAAGCGTTGTTGAAAGCACGTTGACTCGTTAGCTAACCTGTTAGCCTGGTGTCTCGGATTAATTGGTTTCCCAGTAAACTGGTGACCAACTTCCTCTTGCGGTCCTTTGCTGCTGTTCGTGACAGCGGATGTGATTCACATGAAGATTCACAAAAGGTGCGACACTTTTAAAATCTTGACGGAAACTGTGATTGAACGGTGTTCATTAGTACAGCCACGAATTTCTCTGTGTTTGAAATTTCTGGCTTTCACTCGCTACAACAACAGCCACTAAAGGAAGTATGTCACCAGTCAACAGGGGAGCCAGTTAATCTGAAACACCTTAGCTAGCGACTGTCAGATGTTTGGCACCGCCCATACTAGTTCAACGACCACTACAACATGTTTACTAGTCATTGTATGTTAACAAACGGTTCCATTTAAGCTTTTTCAAATGCGATCTGTCGTTGTCACAGTCCAGGGGAGTAATTTATGATGTAAAACGGACACATGCTAACTGGTCGTCTTTAGCCTAGCTCCTGTTAGCATGTCAGTGCGTCATCGGCCTGCGTTTGCCCAACACTCATGTTTCCATAGATCTGTCAAAGTTAACGCAGCCGGTGAGCGCTCATATTTCACATTATGTGTTTTGAAATGGACACTTTGGTAGTGAGGACCTGCAGTGATGAACGGCGTGTGTTGTTGTGGAATGTGTGAAATGTCGCAGGTCCTCATTTTACTCGTTACTCGATGACCCGTTACTTTTCCAGATTTGTACATGACTAATAGAATTCTTCTGCTTCCAAACACAGAGGACAGAGCTGACACTCGGACATCGAAGCCATCAAGGTAAAAACAATTTTTGGGTTCCTCAACACGTGTAATTTACATATGTAAAACGTTATTCACTCTTATTTCATTTTCTTTCTCTAAACTGGTTTGTGTGTACCTCTCAACATCCTAAGATCACTCGTTTCCCAAATAAAAGCTAGCAATGCAAGTCCTCCACTAGTGCACATAGAAACACCATAAACTCAATGTTTTAGGTGGAAATGCATCATTGTGTTTTTGTTTCAGAAAAGTTTCACATTAGCATGGCATTTTGAAAATAACATCAAACAAGGCAGGAATGCTGAAAATTATATAGTTTTCATGTAGAGCCACTGGTTGGTTGTCTTTGCAATAGAACTATATGCATGTAGCAAACTATATGTGCTATACAAATTAACAACAGTGAGTACATAGATTGATGGCAAACTTGGATTGCTGCTGCCATGACTCCCAACTCTAAAACTACAAAGTCCCAAGAGATTATGGACTCAGTCATGACACTCTGGAGGCAACCAGTGTTGTTATCCAACTTTTCGGACCTGTGCAGGTGAACAATTCACTACAGCCGTGGTGTGCACAAAAAGTAGAGGCTGCCCTTTAAAAAGTTCAGCTTTAGTGGCTCCGATCACGGTTGTTTAAATGGACCCCTGAAACATCTGAAAAGTTTTGCATATTCTCTTGAAAAGATTGTCTGGGGTTTAAAAGACAAAGTTCTGTCTAGGTTGTCACATCTCACCTTTTTCCATCATTGTGAAGTACTGGGTGTTATCACAGAGCTGGTGGCAGAAACCTCTGAAAAACAAAGAGCAATAACTCATTATCATAGCTATGAAAAGGTTAAGCATCCCACACGCTTTACACGTTACTGTCACATTCTAGTCCTTTTGCATAACAAATCTAAGGTAACATATGCCATCGATAGTTGACAGCTCTGCCTTTGCTCATCTCTCCCATGAACTCTTTCCAAAGCCATGTGAGTCCAAACGATTGCTGCACTGGCACACCGTGTATGAACTGTACACTGTTGTCTATTCAGACCAAAAAGGAACTCGATACATCATTAGTGATGTTGTTTTACGATTCCTGAATTTCCAGTCAATACCTGTTGTCAAAAGGAATGTGCTTTTCAGTTGTAATGCGTTACACCCACAACTGAATGCAGGTGATTAAGTCATCCTCATACATCTAACTTTTAATTATTCTTCCTGAAAGCAATTAATCCTGATTCAGTTAAAACACACAGAGTGTTTTTTGTTTTGTTTTGTTTTGTTTTTTGGGGGGGTGGGGGGGTGGGGGGTGCACACCGTTTTGTTTGTTAATTCATGTCGTGTAGTTGCAATTGAAGATGCATACAGGTTTTTCATTTTCTCCCCTCGAATGGAGCAGATCGAACCAAATTTTGACCAACCCGCCCTCATTATTGTCCTGTTTTGTTTTCTCTTCATGAAGGTGAACACGGGATGCAAAATCCAGGTGGACAGGTGGACAAACCTGTCAGCTTCCACGTCATGGAAAGGTCAGTGCAGATGGTGAACGCCATGTTTCTGATTAATGGAAGTATTGACATGGAAGCAATAGCTTGTTCACATTATTTCCTTAACGGTTAAAATCTTTTACGAACTTGTGGACACTTTGCGGCGCTTTCACACTTCTTCCTACAACCTTTAATTTAACAATAAGTTAAAGTAGTGTGTGAGTTTGAGACAAGTGGCTTTTGTAGAAGTTTTTAGAATCGGTGATTATATTGGTTGTATTTTGTCTCTTTGCCATCATCACACTTGTACGGTGGTTTTTACTTCCACGTGGAGACATTTTTTAACTTTGAATACATCATGTGAATTTTGGTGTATTTTTGTGACACCAGTAAAGGTTTATTGATTCTAAAACTTGACCATATGGATATTATATGATAAATAGTAGTTCTTTTAACTGCTACTGTTTTCAAATGACTCAATGAACTTTCTGTCAGCCAGAAGATTAGAAGATTAACCGCTTCTCCTGTTATATAAACACTCTACTGTCACCCAACGACAACTTTGACCTGATCTCTTTTTAATTGATGACCATGAGTGGATGCCATCTGTTTTTGTAATTAAAGCTCGCAAACGGAGCAATATGCTATAAACATTAACAGTGGAGAGTGCACAGGCATTGGACAGACAACCAAGTTGGATTGGTATTCACAGTGACTCAACAAATTGCAGGAGATTATGGACTGGGAGTCATGACACTCTGGAGGCCGCTATTGTTATCCATCTACTCCCTTGTGTGCAGAAGAACTATTTACTCTGACCATGGTGCTCATGAGCAGTAGCAGGGTTTCAGAAAAGTTGTTTTTGCCTGACTACACATTGACTGAATTGAGATGTTTTCAAAGGTTTATTTTCAGTGCCTCTGAGCCTATAATGCTGTGTGAACAGACTCAAAACACTTCAAAAGTTTTTTTCTCTTGAAAACGTGTTACAGGGTGTAAAAAATTTCTGTAGCCTCCTGCCTGTCCACCATTCACAGAACATTTCAGTGTCTTGAACTTTCATTCTTGATTTCAAGACTTTCTTGTGACTGGTCATTTTAAATGAAAGTTAGTAAACTGACAATAACAAAAAAGACATATTTAGCACATTGAACCTCTGATTCCCTTGTCAGGAGTACATTTCCACTCAATATTTGTTTCACTGTAAAAATAGTATTGACATGAAAGCTGTGCTTCTGTTGTCTTGCAGCATGCTTCCCAAGGCAGTGAAGAGGCGAGTAAACGCCTTGAAAAGGCTACAAGTGCAATGTGCCAACATAGAGGCTAAATTCTATGAGGAAGTCCACGAGTTGGAGCGAAAGTATGCTGCTCTCTATCAGCCACTGTTTGACAAGGTACGTCAAATCATGTTTTCTGTCTGTTAAGCTCAGGCCACCTTCTCGGAATCCACATCTTTGTTTACTTGCAGACCAGATATCGTTCAAAGACCAGACTTGTGGATTTCTCCTGCACTTATGGCAGATCATGTGTCTCTCTGGCTGCTTGAGATCAGCGGGGGCACGCCCTCGGTGCTAAATTGAAAACTGCCACGACGAGTAGTCGACTGTTCTTTTGTCAGTCAAGGCTATTTCCAGATTCAGTGACAAGAACTCCACCATTCTTAATCGCAGTGCAGAGTGACAGCTGTGATCCCGCTGCACCTGTCCGTCCCGAGCAAGTCATGTGTGTGTGTCTGTCTCTGTCTGAGATAGTGTTTGGTGCCGGTCTGCTCGCTGAAGGGAATTCAGTCTTAGCAGTGAATGTTTACCCATATAGATAGTTTCACACTCCTGCACCTTGAAAGCTTCTCTATAATAAACACCATTGATATGTGTGTTTGTCAGAGACGAGAAATCGTCACAGGAACAGTGGAGCCCACAGACGAGGAGTGTGAGTGGCACAGTGACAGAGAGGAAGAGGAGGAGCTTGCTGTAAGTATTGCTATTCATGTGTCTTTATAGCACATCAAAGAGTTTCCATAACATGCGACAAAGAAACCTGAAAGTCTCAAATGATCCCATGTATTACCGGGAAACAAATCTGAACTGTTGGGTTTAAACCAGGGCTGTCCAGGAGGCCACATGCAGTCCAGGGTCATCTTGAGTGGGTCCAGCCAGTAAGACGGTGCCATCATAACCTTTAAACTCAAACTTCAAAGAGTTTATTTGTTATGAAGCAGAATATACGTGATGAAAATGTCTATTTTCACTCAACCAATTGATACTGAAAATGACTACAGTTTTAATAAAACATTCTGGTTCAGAATACAGTGAAATGTCTGAAAGCTTAGACATTATGACAATGTCACAAAATGAAGCTACTTTTGAAAACGACTGCAAATTTTAACGCAGCATGCTGGTGCAAAGCACAGTGAAGTGTCCACTAAACTTCTCCGTAGCTGTTGCATTATGTGTGTTTTTACAAGCTCGTCCCTTTGAGACGAGCTGGATAGCAGTGAAGAAGCTAACCTTCATGGCAGCGTGGCACATCACCGTTGTGTTCTCTTAAGAAATTTGTTAAAGGTGTAATGTAGGATTTTCTCAAAAAGACGAAGCCAAACGTCTGTTACTCGCTTTTCGTGCATGCGCCAGACCATCCTACCTGCTCTACTGCTTCTCCCAAGGAAATGCCCATCAATGGCGGAAGCGTGCGAGCGCGAGCTCATCTTCCCCGGGCGTGCACGGCTCTGTTTACAGTTTCTGCGATCGGCCTCGCTCGTAAAGCTTCTTTTCCGAAACAGTCACAGTTTCATTATGTCAGACTCGCCATCGGTAAGTACTGGCTGAAACCAAAGCTCACCGGCTGCATAAACACTCTGAATGCGCAATAAGTAGAACCTGATTGGGAGCGAGTACGTACAACGGCTTGACGAAACCAGCTCGTCAGAATGATTGACAAACAGACCCACCAGTTATTTTGATGATCCACCCGGAACTCAAAGCAAATGGAACATCCTACATTACACCTTTAAATCAATCTTTCTCTTGAAATGTTAAGATTTGCTTGGTGGTTTGGAGCATATTGCAGGCCGGTTTTGACCCACAGGCCTTATGTTTGACACTCCTGGTTTAAACCGTGTTTTTAAGTCACTGAACGTTTAACAGGAAAAAGCATTGTGCTGTCAAACACTGAAAAACGGGTCTCATTCAGGCTGGGACAGATGTGTGGTTTGTAGTGGGATTTGGCCTGAATTGGTGAGTTGTGATGGATTTGAGGCTCGTTTCTCACACAGGAGGATGTAAAAGAAAAAGCTACAATTGAAGATGCAAAGAAAGAGGAGGCTACGCCAGAAGAAGACCCGAAAGGCATCCCTGAGTTTTGGCTCACCATATTTAAAAGTGTGGACATGCTCAGTGATATGCTGCAGGTATCTCTCCCTCTTGACTCGTGCCACTTCACCAGGCCTTGTCTTTAACTCCTAACCTGAACTTTGACCTTTGGTCAGGAACATGACGAGCCCATCCTAAAGCACCTGAAAGACATCCAAGTCAAGTTTTCTGAACCAGGACAGCCGATGGTGAGTCAGGGTTGTAATGCACCAACATGACAAATGGCTTTGTTCAGAATGTGTGTAATGATCCTGCTTGTTTCTCTCAGAGCTTCACATTAGAGTTTCACTTTGAACCCAATGGCTACTTCAACAACGCAGTCCTCACGAAAGTGTACAAGATGAAGTCGGAGCCCGACACCTCAGATCCGTTCTCATTCGAGGGACCAGAGATCATCGACTACGAAGGGTGAGAGTCACGGCTTTGTTCAGGGGCTTGTTGAACTGTGGTCCTGCTCACAGAAGACGTTTGGTTTTCAGTTTAAAAAAGAAAAATAGCATTTTCTTTTACTTTTGCTATATTAATCTCTCTCGACTCCGCATCCCACATATCAGCCTCCTCCTACCTCGCCTTCCACTTCTCCACATCCTTGCTTTAACGCTGCCTCGCTCTTTGTTCCGTCCTCCAGCTGTCAGATAGACTGGCACAAGGGGAAGGATGTGACGGTGAAAACTATTAAGAAGAAGCAGAAGCATAAAGGCCGTGGCACCGTGCGCACTGTTACCAAACAGGTCCCCAACGACTCTTTCTTCAACTTCTTTAACCCCGTCAAAGGTGAGAACACTAAACACAGCGTGTGGAGATAAACCTGTCAAAGTACTTTTTTTTTTTTTGTTTGTTTTTTTTTACCTGTAATATTTGAAGCTTGGGGAGAAAGCTGAAAGAAAGCTTGTCCATGTAGGAAATGTAATGTGCTGAGCGGTACTGTCCAGCAGGGGGCACCACACTCCTGTCTTGTCACTTTTGGACTTATGCTGCACCACAGTTTGTAACTTTTGCATCAGATTTATCTCTTCTAACATTTTCCAGTTAGTTTTTGGTTCAACTCAAATTTCTGACAAAAGTAAATATACAGAATTAGTTAGTATTGAAAATGAAAGTGGTTTTCAAGAGTAAGTTATTTAAAAAAAAATATCTAGATAAACTAAACTGTTGATTACATTACACCAGTGCGCTAACCCTGTTGACGTCTTCATCATGCTTGTCAAAAAGTCCAGTAACGAACCCTCATTGCAATCGGGACTGCTACACCTGGGAGAGACCTAAAACATGCAGAACCTGAGATGAAACCGGCCTGTTTGTGGCCCCTAAATTAAAATGTTGACACCCCTGTTCCAGTCTGTACCGTGTATTTAAACTAAGACAATAAATGGGTGATGTAGCGGCGCTTGTATTAAAATAGACAGGTTGAGATGAACGGGACTCCGCCACCTTAATTCAGTGACGGAATCGTCTTTCCGGTCTAGTGAACTCTGGAGGACGTGCCCGGGGTCATTTGGATTTGCAGAAGTTGGTCTGATTGGCTGAGTAAATGTTTGCTCTACTGGTTCAGTCACAACCCGAGTACGAATCGTGCGTTCAGGTGTGCTGCTCTGAGGCCGGAGTGTCGTTAGTGACTAACACACTGATCATACGAACACACACTCCAAGAGCCTGTATGTGACTTAACTCCCATGGCTGTTATGTAAAGGCTGTGCAGCCTTATTCAACCCATGTTTGATTATGATGAAAATTAATACAACCAGCATTTACAAACTTGCTGGTAAATTAGTAGTTGTTGCTGGAGGCTTTCTGTATCATATAGTTTTCCTTTAGAGCACAGTGATGTCCTCCATAAAGGGTTCCATTTGTTTAATGAACAGCATCAAGCTCGATCCACGTCGCATTCAGACTCTGCTTTCGTGTGTCTGGAAGTTAGAGGATTGATCAAATGATGCTGCCTCGAGTCATGCTCCCGGAGGAGCTCAGCTGTCGGCCGATAGACTCTCATTTCCTCTGCGCGATGGAAGCCTGATGTCATCTGTGACGAACGCTGACGTTTCCTTAAATGGAATTTCAGTTTTAATGTCGGCTCTACCGAGAAAATGTGTTAAAAACCTTTACAGCCGCTGTGAAGTAGTTAACGTGTTCTCTTCTGCCTTCCAGCTTCACCGGACGGAGAAATGGTGAGTACGCTGAGATGAGTTTGATTGTGTCGACTGCGGTGGCTGTGCTAACGCCTCCTGCTCTCCCGCTCTGTAGGACGAAGACTCCGAGTTCACTCTAGCCACAGACTTTGAGATCGGTCATTTCTTCCGTGAAAGAATAGTTCCCAGAGCCGTGCTGTATTTCACCGGGGAGGCCCTGGAGGACGACGAGAGTGTGAGTGTGTCACTCCACACACACACACACACACACACACACAGCTCTGCTCAGACATGGAATTGATGTTGAGTGCTCTGTTTTCATTCTTTCCTGTAGTTTGAAGAGGAAATGCTAGAAGAGGGAGATGAAGAGGTTTGTGACACTTCACACACCCCCACACACACACACACACACACACACACACACACGCACAGTTACCAAAGTGAATTACATGAGTATAGCTTTGAATCAGGACTTTATTACCTGACACATTATTTGTTTCTGAAAATGATCTTGTTTTGTGTTGTAGGAACAAGATGAGGAAGGTGATGACGATGATGAGGAACAATTTGACCCCAAGGTCAGTTCAATTCAATTTCTTTTTAAGTCTTAATTTCTTCTTGGCACACCTAAAATGTTTTCCATTTTCACTTGACGATGTGTGAAGTTATTGTAAATGGAGCCTCCATTGAAGAATAGTTTCTGTTTCAGTGATGGTTACTCGAGTATTTTGTGTTGAATGACATAAATGTGCAGACATGAAAGCGGTGCCGTGTTTCTCAACCTGCTCAGACAGATTATGAGACGATGAAGCTAATTAGCTTTTCAACAGTTTCAAAGTGTTCAGAAGATGTTAGAGGAGACTGCTCCTTTGCGCATGTATCCAGCTATCCAAATATCTGGTCTTGATATGGCAGACCCCTGTCTAACGCTCTCATTTGATGACTGCGCTTGTATAATAATCATTTCCATGTACATATTTTGAATATGTCGCTTCAGCTCTGTTTGAGCGGTACATCTGAAGATCAGCGTGAACGCTGATATTTCCCTCACCTACGAATGCTCTTTCTTCCATTGTGTCTCCATCAGCGGCTCAGACTTGCTCGGCTTTCTGGGAGCTTTTGTTTGCTTGTTTTGCTCTCATTTTCTCAGACTGGGATTATGTAATGACAGGCGAAGAAGGAGCCATTCTTGTGTGGATTAGCTGATGATTCTGTCAAGACGGCTGCGATCCATTTATGAGCTATTCCAGTCTGAGTAAAAGTCGAATGTGCGCTGTAAGCGGTTTTGTTTCGACTGACCAACAGAGCTGCTTTGTGTCAGACTGTGTTTCTCCAGTATTTTCTAATGCTGAGTTCCTCTCTCGTGCTCCCTGCTGTCGGCACTCAACTTATTGGTTTTGCTTCAGGAATTCGTTCGCCAACCTCAACAATGTTTCTCTGTGCTCACTGTCACTGCTAAAATTAAACTTGTCCGTACTGTTGTGTCCCTCCTCCCCTGATTTCCCCTCATTACAGGCATAATCAAACATTCCCATCTCATGCATTTCTAGGTAAGGGAGAACTGAGGGCGACGCCTCACGTCTGAGTCGCTTTGGTTTCTGTTTCTTCTCTTCATCCTTCCTTTTCCTGGTAGTCTGCAGTCTTAATGGCCCCAAACTCACATCCCGGGTAGACATGGCTTCTGTCCTCCTCCTCCTGTCTTTTCCTTCTGTTGGTTCTTCCTGCTGTAGTCTCATCCCAGGTTTCTAACATTGTTCTCCTTCAGTTTCTAAGTCAGGGGTTTTATTTAAATTTTTTTTTCCCTCCCTCTTGTTCGCTTCTCTTCTAGCTGCTAGCAAACATCCAGCGGCTTCATCAACTGTCTCCAATATTGATAGAAATCTTTTTCTCTTTCTCTTTTTCTTCTTCTTCTTCTCCTTTTGTCCACAGAAAGAACAGCCTCAGCCTGCTGAATGCAAGCAGCAGTAACCATGGTGATCAGGGGAGGCGGAGACCTGCTGTCTGTCCACTCACTTCTTAGCCACTCAGCAAGCCCTCCGCCCTTTTACAAACTCATCCCAACGCAATAGAACGCAAACCACACGTTGCGTTTTTACTCTGTGCATGACTTCTTTTCTTTTGTCTTGCGCCCATTTAACCCCCCCCCCCCCCCGTTTATTTGGCCTCATTTGAACTCGGTACAAGAATAAATCTTGACGAATTAATTAATAACTCATGGCCTCATTTAGGGACTCTTCTTTGGTCAGGTGGAGTAAGTTACCACTGCCAAACTCCCAACATCGTCACGCGGGAAAAGATAGGAAAGGAACGGCTCCCACACTTAAGTTTTCATAGAATAAGTCCGTTACTCAGGGTTTTTTATTGCCAACAAGAGAAGTGTGAGTTTACCAGGAAACTGCTGAACAAGTTTGACTTAATCTTTCACTGGGGTTGCGTTTTTCTTCTTTTATGGTGTTTTTTTTTTTTTTAAGCAACACACAATGTATTGGTTTGAGTTTTTGGGTTTTTTTTTTTTTTTTTTTTTAATTATTACTGTTCGTTGTCAAGTCATTTGACTATTTATTCTGGTCTCATGCAGCTGTACACAGCGGTGCATTAGGGGAACACTTAAAGGCCCGGCCGCATTATAGACTCATTTTCACTGACTCGTATCCCCTTTGGATCATGGATCAATGAATACTGCCAATTCAAGACTTCTAATCACACAGACACATTCAATGGCAGAAGATTTGAGACTGCTCGCTCCTTCCCGACCGTATCGGGCTAAACAAGCATTTAAACTAAGCACTTGAGTGAATACAAAGCACTAAATCTGAACAATACTCGCATGTGGTAAATACCTCAGAATAGTTGCATCTTCTTCCTCGTCAGTCCTGTCATCCCTGATTGTCCTCTAAACCCGGGCTAGCGAGAGTTTAAGACGATTGCTACAATGTGACACAAGAACGAATGTCTCCCCAGTCTGGCGACTTCCCCTCTCGCGACGGATTTAGGCTGAGCGTGTAGCTGTTCTGGATGTTTAAGATATCTCTTCTGGTCTGTACCTAGTTTTTAACAAATGGTGTTTAGTGAAGGGACAGGGTGCAGGAAGGTTGCATCAAATGTAAAGAAGCCAAAACGAGACATGCCGTCCTCTTTTATAAAACTGTTTGCCAATTGTCATTAACAAAATGTAATCTAATTCAGCATTTAAAGTTGTATAAGAATATATAAGTATTTCTGTTATTGTGTAAAGATTCAGTAGAATGTCTGTGGAGAACATGTCGAAGAGGGTGCCACTGTATTTTATATGCCGCACTTGGAATCCCGCCTGGTGACTCGAGAGCAGCGACGGCGAAACAAAACCCATCCCTTCTCCCTTTTTGAAAAGAACGATTGTAGATCTCATCAGACGGATTTCTCAGAGCCACGGTCGACATCTTCTAATCTACCACATTGGACCGTGTGCTAGCAAATGGCCTTAACTGGTTCTTTATCACAATTTGTTACTTGCGCAATATTTCTTTTCAATTTGTACAGAGTTAGTTAAAATATTCTATTAAAGTTGTGGAACATGGAAACGTGCCTGCGGCGTCCTTTGTGTTTGATGTCAAGTTTTTCCAAGGCTGCTGCTGAATTTGTTTGTTTTTGTGAATCTTTATATGTACTCTGCCTGTTTACAATGGCACTATTTCCCCGCTCCGGCCCACTCCAGATGGTATTTTGGCTGTATGTGGAACCTGAACTACAATGTTTCACACACTGCTCTAAGGTCATGTTGCCTCTTTGAGGTACAAAGAAGA
This sequence comes from Salarias fasciatus, assembly GCF_902148845.1. Classification (NCBI taxonomy): domain Eukaryota; kingdom Metazoa; phylum Chordata; class Actinopteri; order Blenniiformes; family Blenniidae; genus Salarias; species Salarias fasciatus. The sequence continues at coordinate 25,719,086 of NC_043751.1, forward strand.
AAAAACAACCTCGGGCTCCAGGATGTGACGTCGGCTCAACTTCGCCTTCCTTATATGGTCGTCTGGTCCCGATACTGTAGAAACTCGCAAGACAATGAGTCTCGAGCGCACGAGATATGCTGCGTGTCCTCTGGGTAAATTATCTTTTAAGGAAGGTTTCCGTAAAGCAGCCAACCACAAAGAAAGTGAATTTTCCTGTTCGGTCTGAAGTTAAAAGAACATTTCACACAGGCTGAAGTGAAGCTGTTGGATTCCAGACTGAGGCTCTTTCTGTGGTGTTTATCTCTATAATGGCAATTACAACATTTTGCAGAAAGAAAAAAAAATCCAGATGAGCAGGTAGAAAGGGGAAGTCATGGGCGATGGGCTTTAATGACCAACTCAAGGTGTTCGTGTGCTCCGAAGACTTCTCGGCTGAATGCACACCGCTGTTGACAGCACAATGTGACCGGATGCTGAACAGCCGGACACGTTGACTTTACTGTTGGGCGTCAGGTGACACTCTGCGCATGATTGGCAGGAGCTGAAAGTGGAAAGTCCTGCAGCTCCCGTCTCGACACGCTGACCAGGGAGCGAAGGCGTCTTCTCTGCTTCACAGACACCACGGTGGCATGGCGACCGCAGGGTTCCTCACCGTCTGGACAGACGCCAGCAAGGCCACCGGAGTGTCTGGAATTCTGTCTTACAGATAAAGAAAGCACGCAGGGTCCTCTGACAGACCCTTGTGGTGCATTGTGGGAAATAAAGGCCCCCGACTCTTGAGTTTCTTATTGACTGTGTGCCATAGCAGCCAGTGTTTTCTGTTTTGTTATCCTGTCAACTCGTCCAGCGACACTTAACACCTGCATGTTTCTGTCTTCATGTGAACACAAGACAGTATAAGAGAGCAAATGAGGACTGGTTCATGGCGCTGGCTGCCTGAAATGTTGAAATTCTAATACTAATAACATGATTTGAATGTATTTTTCTGCGGCCCAAGCGATTTGGGGGATTTTCGTTACAAAGAGTCGTGAACAAGACGCCATTCATGCCGAGGCTGCAGCGTGGGGGTCTCAGCGTCGCTTCCCTCTAACAAGGAGTCCAACTGTGTCTGAGAGCTTCTTTCTGCATTTCTGCTGTAGCAAGACCAGGGGAATGAAAGTACGACGTGGGCCTTTTAATGAGGAACTTGTCTGCCCGTGCTTTACACTGGAAATTCATGTATGACTGTGAAATTTGCTTCTGTGTGGATACAGGAGACAAGAAAATGTGGTAATTGGGAGCAAAATGAGTTTAACTGAAAGTTGTGGGTTTGTATTAGACATCACTATTACACATTTAGTGTCTTTTTCAAGGACATTTCAACACTTGGAAAAGTCGGATAAACTTTTTTTTAGGTTGACATGACTGAAGGAATGAGTTTAAATATTAGTTTGTACAAAAGAAGAAATCAGACAGCTCTGAGGAAGCTGACCCCTCTGGAAAAGGTTCACTGTCTTTTAACAGGGTACAGAATATTAAAATTGTTCCTTTCTTTCTATAATCCTAGAAAAAGTTGTTGCAATTCGGCATGTGGCCCTATCCGTCTGTGATCCATGTGAGTCTTTTCTGTCAGATTTTTGAAGCTCATTATATCAAAGAGGCATCTCACAGTTCCCAGTGATCTTCTCACGGCCTCAGAAAAAGGACTGGTCTCTGCTCTGGTCCTGTTACACCTCAGTGCTGCATTTCATACTATTGATCAGAACATCCAACCACAGTGACTAGAACAGCTCATCGGGATTAAAGGTACATCACTAAACTGGTGTCAATCACATTTGTTAGCCCTATTCTACTGCTCTGTTACCATGGAGTTCCACAGGGTTCTGTCCTAGGACCTATAGTCTTCACATTATGCATGCTTCCTGTAGGGAATATGTCAACTCACTGATCAACTTGTCAAACTTAGAGCTTGTCTTGAAGACAGGATGAGAAAAGTGATTTGAACATATCGTAGCTCTCTGGTTGACATCCCTGTTCACTCCTCCTCAGCTGATTTACGTTTCCTTCAGTGCTCCTGGATGAGATGATCTCTGTGTGGAGCACACGTGAGAACAAAGAGGAGCATTGATCCTGCTGAGATCCTCCCTCCGCCATCGTCTCATCCTCATCCAGCACACGTGTGGAGGGTGCAGCCTTCCTCCGAGCTGCAGCTGCGCCCGCCGACCCGATCCCAGCCTCACGGCGCCGCTGGACGTCTGTGTGGGGTCTTCTGTACCGCCGGAAATGATGCGGGCCGGGCTCGGATCTGCTCGGGGAGGTGAACACAGAGCTGCTGTTCAGGACTGAATGAGCTGAACCTGATAAAGACTCCATTACCCCTCAGATCTGTTCGCACTGGGCTCCTACACACTCGCTCCGCGGAGACACGGTAAAGAGATAAACCGCTGAAATCACAGATAAACGTTTGGCTCATCTCCTTTGAATCAGGTACATTCAGATTATTTAATAACATATATGACTGTGAAATTACATTTTTTTTCCTGATTAGATGGAATATAAAGACTCTAGAGATAGTCTAAATGGACTGTGATTTTAAGTACACCTCTTAAAAGGTTCAAAAATGATTTATCTAGTCCATGACCAATGAAAACAATCATATATTAATTATTCTAAATTGACTCACGGTGGTAAATAGTTTAGAGGCCACATGTGGTCACACACCTTTAAAATACATAAAAGACGACAAAAAAAATTGCATCCATACACACCTGTACACATAAATGTCAATATGAAATGCACTCACTTGTGCAAATATCCAAAGTAATGAAAACTGAATTAAAATCAAAGTCCAGATCTTTAGAGGTTATTAAACAAGGTAAAAATGTGAATTTTCCAGTTAATTTTGGGTAAATTTAGCAATTTTTTTGGTTTTATAGATGTGGAGGTCATCGTGAAAGTGTTGCAGCAGTGATTTATTCCGTGCAGTTTATCCAGACGTACAACTGTTGGCCTGCGGACCACGTGTGGCCTCCATACTCAGTCTTTATAGACGTGAGGGAATTTTGAATGATTGGTTTCACTGGTCATATAATAGAAATAGAAATAGAAAAAAAATCTGAATGCTGAATTAAACTCTTAAAAAATTTAGCAGCTCTGTTCACTAATTCACACATAGTAACAACATTTAACACAACAAATTGTTGCATCACGTGTCTTTAATTGTAATTTTGTAATTTTAATTGTAATTTCAAGTGTTGACTCTCCTCCAGCAGGACTCAGTTTTAGAGGACAGGCTGCTCGTGCAGGAACGTTGCACACGGTGATTCGCTCTGTTACCTCTGCGGCTTGGTGGAAAATAAAATCTGATGAGAACAAATTATCCACTGCAGGCGAAGTCTCGGCTCACACAGGTGAACTCCCTGAATCATTCACAGCTTGCAGTGAGGCTGACGGCCTGTTTGTCTGCAGGTCAGAGTCAGTGACCCCACAAGGAGGGAAAAGCCTCCACAGAGACCCACCGAGACGTCGTACTGTCAGGACAAAACGCCCAGTGGGTGAAAAATGATGAGCAAACAAGCACGGCGTGGATTCCTTCAATGCTTCTGGAGCAGTGCTGGAGGCTCCACTTCACATTGCTACTGTGGAAAAAAACGTTCTTATTTGTCTGAATTAATCAGAAGATTTTAGAAAGATATCTCTCACACTTGCTCTCTTTCAGGGCAGATCATCAACAATAATCGAATGTGCTTTGCTTCATTACCACAGTGTCTTTTCTGTCTGCCTGGTATGTCTGGGAAAGTCAGCTCCACACCCAATCACAGCATAGCAGCGAGGCAGCACACCTCCGTCTGGATTTATGAATGAATCGGAGAGTGAACTGGAGACTGGGCTTGGCGTGTTTAACCTGAATCATTCTTCTTCGCTCCAGAGAAGCTGTCAGTCAGACCGGAGCTGCAGGAGGAGGTATTTTCCTTTTCAGCAGAGTGCAAAGGGCAGAACCACATCCTGAGCCGGGCTGCTTTGAAAAGCTGCAGAAAACTGTTCAGCATGGTATCAGGTTTGTAATCTGAAAAGGAAGAATCATCCTGAGTTATGTGAGATTCATGGTTAAATGCTCCCAAACAATTCCAGCACATATTTGAGATCAAATGTTGACATTCCTGTGAATGAACGCTAAGGCCCTCGTTACACGCCAACATTTTCAGGTGAAAATGTAAAACCTCTGTTGCATTTTGGGCGTCCGTTTTCAAGACAACTGTGCTCGAAACCACTTAAACTCCAACAGAAACTCGCTGTTTCTGAAACTCAGGATGTTGTGTAAATTGGGCCTTTTTAATCCCTGAAGGAATATGAAGATATAAATGATGAAACCCAGCCCAGTTGAGAGTTGCGTGAATGTGAATACAGTTCAAGGTATTTACCAGCATCAGTTCGTTCACTCACTATTTGGAATAAATGTCAATAAAGCATCACCTTCGTGCTTCTGTTACTGAACTAACAGGTGGGAGTCGGGCAGCACAAAGACAGAAATAAAAAACAAAACAAGGGTTTAAGTGCCTGAAAGTCCAGTTCACATCCCTGCTCCCTCTGCAGATTAGTTTCACCTCCATGGAAAGACTGGCGGTTTATCGTGTAAGCCGCGGCGAAGCCATGCAGACAGCAGAGTGAATGCTGCATTCCTGGCCGGGTGAAGGATCGCAGACCTGCATACCTGCCACTGGCTGCACAGTCAGACTGGCAGGAATGAGGCAGTAGATTCTTCAAGTAACCGTCTTATAAACCCTCACTGCAGTCAGGAGCCGTGTGATCCGTGAAGGAGACGCCGGTCTCACCGTCTGCACGGTTCCCGCAGCTTTGCGCTGAAATACGTGTGATCATAATGCAGGGACGCGACACTTAACGGTTATTGTGCCGTGGCACGTGTGAATTTGTTTCATGTGGCTTCTCAGCATTCGGGACAGGCACGCAGTTTGGTTTTATTTCTGTACCACTAGATCATGCCCACTCCAGGCTCTTCACGTTCAGCCTGCAGAGGCATGAAGAGAAATCTGGCTAATCGGAAGACTTTCTCCTTCACCCTGCCACAGGTGTCCGGTTCTGAACGGCACGGAGCGAATGACAGCAGTCGTGTGTGTGTTTTTATTGTTCTCCCAGGGTTCCTCCTGCAGCGGTGTGTGTGGCTGCACGCTGCCCCCCATCAGCCATTTGTTCTTTTTCCCACGCTGCTGAATGCCAGCGTGGCCGCAGACACACACACACGGGGCTTATCAGAACAATGCCTCAAATAGCTCCGGAGTCTCATCACAAGGGCATGTCACCGAAGAGCAAGAGGAGCAGCGCAGGATGTGTGTGTGTCGGCGCTGTGTGCGTGTGTGTCGGGCCAAAGTCGTCAACTTGTCACAGTGTGCAGCTGTTACCTGCAGGCCCGGCTGTATTTGTCAGCAGCTCATCACACAGCTCATCCGCACTGCTCCCCATTGTTAGGCCGACTATCTATAGTTTACTGTCTCAGGGAGGTTTTCTGTAGCAAACACAATTAAAAAAAACACACACACACACACAAAAACAGTTAAATTAAACATTTATTGATCTGTGCTGATAGGTAGAAGTCCGGCTGATCACTAAAATCATAAACCACAGGATCACACACTGGAATAAAACACAGCAAGAATCTTTATTGGATTTGTTGACATTTAGTAAAGTTAGTGGCGCGAATTCAACATTCATCCATCTGTCCTGAAGCGTCTCCCGTCTGACACCGACCAGTCGATCACAGCACAAAGACACAAAAAGAGACCAACAATCATTCACTCAAGCCTTCGCGCCATGAATAGACACTTATTGACCTAACAAGCATGTCTTTGGAGTGCAGTGGGTGGGAAACCTGAGCACCCTGGGAAAGCGCTCGCTGGCACCAGGATAGCATGAAAAATCCACAAAAAGAACGTCCTGACTGAACGTGAGCTCAGGTGCAGACCGCATGACGCTGCTGCTGCTGTTTCATGACGTCTCGTCTCTATTGGTAAAACCACAGAAGTGCTGGATGCTCTTTCAGTGTCCACAACTTATCAAGCATCTCTTTTCCCTGCAATTTTTAACTTAAATGGCACTGGCAGAACCTTAAACATCTCCTCATACCACTGGTTAACAGATGGCGGCAAGGGTTTTATCCACTGAGAAAGAACACATCTTCTTGCTAGAAGAGAACATCTGTTAACAAGTTGACGTTGGGTATTTGAGAAAATAAAGCAAGTAACCAACCAAAGTAACTAAACAAATGTTCTTAAATTTAGCTTGGAGCTTTTGAAATGTTGATAAATTATCTTCCTCTAGCGAATCATCCAGATCTTTAATTCCTTCAGCACACCAAAACTGGAAAGTGTTAGAACCTAATCCAAGAGGGAAAACTTTGTTTTGTATAATGAAATGCATGTTTGATGGGAGATCTCCATGGTTAACAGACTTTTTGATTCTCGCCGAAGTTTTATTATGTTCTTGACAAATGAGCTATTTTAATCTCATGTGGAAGCGTGCACGGTTCATTTGCGACCATGCTGACTAGAGATAGAGGCACGGAGCCAAACGTCGACATGAGAAGACTCCCTGGAATTCAGAAAATGCCGCAGCCACTCTGATATAATGCGTAAGTGACAAGCCCGGTTGTAGAACTTAATGTTGGGAAACAACTAACTCACTGAGTGGTAAAAGACACAAGTAACCTTTGTGACATTTAAACTTTGACGTTTTTCTCTGTGGTGGCATCAAGTCAAAGTTTTGAAAAAGTCTGTTTTTGCAAAATGTTCTGCAATTAGTTCCAAAAATGACTCCAATCTAAACATAAAGGCAATTTTTTTATGACATCCTCCGGTGAAAAATACAGTGAAATGTCGAAAAACTTAACAAATTCACTCTGACAAGCTGTGCTCAAAGATCTTGGGCCGGATCGGAGACTCCTGCAGGCAGACTTTGGCCCTCGGCCCTTATGTTTGACAGCCCTGCCCTGTAGCGTGTTTGGTGTGTGGATGGATGTGAGGGTCAGAGGGGTCGGAGCGCTTCACAGCTGACACAGGACAGACGCCCGGGCACATCCTCAACAGGCGGCCGCTCCATCACAGGGCCGACACACAATTACACCTACGACTGATTTAGAGTCGCCACTTGGCCTGAAATGAATTTCTGTGGATTGTTGGAGGAAACCTGAGCAGCCTGGGAAAAGCCTCACAGGGAGAACTTTCAGGGCCCGTTTGCACGACAATGTTTCAAGAGAAAACTCAAGTGGATTTTCCCCTGTCTACACAAAGACTCAAAGATTCAAACTCAAATTCATAACTACATCTTAAATGGTTAGATAGACGGGACTAAAAGTTTTAAAATTGCAATATTCAAAAATTACTCTTGCATTATTTCACAACCAGATGAATTTAGAGATACTTGTTAAGTAATAAGCCATACTGCTTCTGTTAAACAGTATTCAGGTCGTTACGTAGCATTAGCATGAACTTCCACTGAACGCTGGTTGATCTGCAGCCCAGAAGAATCTTAAGCGCAGCCAGTTTCTTCTGTGTTGTGACTCACGCGGAGCACTTAGCGGCTTCATGCCTCGACACGACGACCAAACTTCTGGGCCTTTCTGGTCCTTCCACCTGCTGCTCTGTCACACCCATGTGCCCATGGCAGCAAGGCTGCACCAGGTAAACAAGATTAAATAAAGAAGCAAGAATCAACTCTTCAGGCTCACATCTGTTGGTTTCATGGGTGAAACGTCGTCCCCCGTTGTTGTGGTGCTGGTGTTATCTGGCTTCCTGCGGATCTGCGTTGGACTTGTTTTGTCTTTGTTCAGAGCTCACTGATAGGAAGCCGAACCCGGCAGTGTCACAACACACCTTGGAGGATTTCACGTCCAGATTCCCTCCAGGAGTTTTTGTACTTTCCCACAGGAGTGAGCGCCTGCAGGCTCTGATGTGTGATCGCTTTACCACGGGGAGGCAGAAGCCACACGACTTCATGTTTCCTGCTTTTGAAACTTTCCAGCCCGTTTCCGTGGCAACCACTTCAAGTGAAAAAAAAAAAAACATTTGTTGGGTTTTTGGCGTCCATTTACACGACAACAGTGCTCGGCGGCCCTGAAAACACAACTTTTGGAAAACGGCTCCCTGGCTGGAACTCTGTGAAGACGTTGCCATGGAAACAGGGAGAGAACAAACTCATTGGAAACATGGCGACTGTACAGGGCACCACGGCCAAAGCAAATAGTTCTTCTGCTCAGTAGATGGACAATATGTTGTAGATGTTCTCGAGCGTGTCATGACTCTCAGTCCAGACTCTCCTGGACTGTGTTTGTCGTTTCAGAGTTGACAATCACTGTAATAACAATCCAACTACACGGTTCACAGTGTTTCTGCCTTTGCCGTCTGAACGGAACATGTTCAACAGGTTGCCACATAATTGTGAAACTTTTCTGATAGAAAAAAATGCAAAAAATAAAGTGTTTTTACTTGAAACTGAGTTTTATTGTCATTCACTTCTCATTGTCGCTCATATGGGAATATAGGCATCAGCAGGAGAGCAATGCTGCTGAACTACAAAACTGATCCAACACACACACACACACACACACACACACACACACACACACACAGACACACACACACACACACACACACACACACACACACACACACACACACACACACACACACATGCGCGCACACACACACACACACACACACACACACACACACACACACACACACACACACACACACAGAACAGAAACCCCTTGACTCTCCTTTGCCAAACAAACGCCCTCCAAATCAACGTGCTCCACCACATGCTGAGTCACCGCCTGGGCACGTCTCAGGCTCCACCGCAAACACAGACCCAGATATACACACACACACACACACCAACACACACACACGTGCACCTCAGACATGAGAAACAAAAGGTCCAGAGACAAAGAGGGGAAGAGGCGCAGGGGTGGACGTCTTCATTCAGCGGGAGCCGGCAGCTCGTCGTGTGGTCGCGTTTTTCTCTGAGGTCAGAGGATTAAAGTGACCTCGGCGTCCCTCCTCCCCGTCTACACCCCAGCACAAGTCCCCGAGGAGACAGGATGTCGAGCCGTTAACACTGACTCATCAGGATCTTTGTTGCTATCAGATGAAATCTGTAATCGTTGTAACGTCTGACATGTTTTTTGGTTCATGGCGAAGCTTTTTTTCTCTTTTTTTCTTTGCCAAACTGGGGAGTGTGTTTGTGACATGTCACTTCCTGAGGGGAGATGTTTCCAAACCCTCTTAAAGGGGGCAGACAGGAGAGGCTGAAGTGGGTGCTTGAGGAAGCTCTGTCACTCCACACACACACACACACACACACACACACACACACACACACTCACACAGACGGCTGTGTTAATCTGACCGGAGGGCTGAGGCCGGGACTGAGCTGAACTCCAGAGGAGCGGGACAGGATGCAGGAGAGGAGTCGATGACATCTGCCTCCTTCCCACCTCCTCTCTGTGATTCACACAGGCTCCAGCAGCTCGTTGATACACACAAACATGAGCAACCGGCCCTGAGTCAGGCGGCTCAGACGGAGCAGCGCCGCGGTCAGATGATCACACAGGAAGCAGATGATAGCAGATGCAAATAAAACACAACTTCAAACGTCACTGAACTCTTTACTGAGCGTAACATGAAGTCATGTTTAGCGTTTTGACATAAAGACATAAATGTCTGAAAGTCTGCTGAAAACTGAGCATACTTTTATTTTATTTTATTTCTATAGCTCCAAATGCAACACAGGAGGGATTCAAACCGATTCCAGTTCGTGGAAAACTAACATTCAGAAAGTTTTGATAAGTTAAATCACTGCTTAAGAATATATTCAAATACTAATGGAAAATTACAGATTTATAGAAACACAGCTAACATATTTATAGACTTTTGAGCAGAATTCACTGTTTTAATCTTCTATGTTTTAATTCAGAATGTTTTAGAAAAATTGTACGGTGAATAAAAATTAGTCCATAAAACCAAACACATTTTTTTTTAATATAGATGTTTAAATAATAATAAAAGGGTGAAAATGTATTTTTTAATCAATCAAGGTCCCTTTTCTTTTACATTGTGATGTAGATTTGTTTAAATGAAAATCTTTCAAAAAGTTTTCAAACTTCAAAGAAGTAATCAAGTACAATTCAGTAAAATATTTAATTACAACCCATGTTTAACTCAAAGAATTAGCTGCTTTCTGAAAGTATGAAACACACTGATCTTTTGTATGTTTTAGAGCCGTTTAAATTTGAACAAACTTAGGCCTGCACGTAGAACATGACACGAAAACGACAAAACATGTAAAACAATTTCCTTCAGTATAAAGAATATTTCAGGGATTTTTTTTCTCAAAACATATCTAGGAAGAGATTGGTTTTATTAATATGAAATGTGTCCAAAAGATTCACAGATTTACCAAAATTTGTCCATTTTTTCTTATTGTGAAAATAAACCAAAACTTTACGGATTTCATCAAAGTTTATTAAAACCACGATGGAAAAAAGTGCTTCCCTTTCAGCCTGATGATTCCTGAGTTCTCTGAATGGAAACGGGAGCGCTGTTTTGGGTGTATTTTGGAGGTTTGACGTTTAGGGACCAGAATAGCAGTTTGTGTGAAACAGCACCAGTCGAGACTCGTTCCGTCTGAGTTTCTCCTTCTATTTAAAAGAAACCCCTGAAAGGCAGCGCGGCGCCCACTTGGCACCGCTGACTGGCTCAGAAGGGAGTGAATTACCTGGCTGCCATGGCAACAACCTGCTTTCAGGATGACTCTCGAGCCTTCCGCGGGTTTCAAAGGTCGCATTTTTACGCACGCCTCCGCCCGCACATCTGGGTAATTAACCAGACTGAATCACCTGCGGCGGAGTGGGCAAATATTTGCAGTAATCTCGGCAGTGGGATGTGGATTACTAATTAACACGCAGGGTGTGTAATTAGGTCCACGTTAGGACTTCCTCTCTGCCCTCTCTCCCCCGTGCGCCCCGGCTTCCGCCCACACGCAGCCTTGAATTACTCCACCGGCAACTGTTGATGCATTCCCCAACCATCTGACGTCAAGAGGGAAGGGCCGAGGCCGCCGCGCGCTATAAAAGCTCCTCCGCCACTTCCATTCATTCACAACCTACTCTCTGGATTACACCGCCACGGGAAGAGGAGCCCCCCCTGCGCGGCGGAGAAGCAGAAGAAGAAAAAAAAAAGGACGTTCGGCACACAAACAATGAAAATGTCGGCGGCAGAGATCTGCCAGGTTCTCAAAGAAGGAGAGCTGGAGAAGAGGAGCGACAACCTGCTCCAGTTCTGGAAGAGGAAGACGTGCGTGCTGACCACGGACAGCCTCAACATGTACGCCGACACGCAGAAGCGCAGCAAGGGCAAAGAGCTGAAGCTGCAGTCCATCAAGAAGGTGGACTGCGTGGAGCGCACCGGCAAGTTCGTCTACTTCACCATCGTCACCACGGACAATAAGGAGATCGATTTCCGGTGCTCCGGCGAGGACAACTGCTGGAACGCGGTGATCACGATGGCCCTGATTGATTACCAGAACAGGAAAGCCATCCAGGACTTTAAAACGCGGCAGGACAACGAGAGCGCGTCGCCCGGGCAGCAGGAGAGGCGCATGGCCCGTGCGCCCTGAGCGCGCGGCCCCGTGCGCCCTGAGCGCAGGCGAGACTCCGAGACTCCAAATATGGTGAGTGAAACACAACTGAGCGCACACGTGGACATGAATGTCACTTCAAGAAAGAAAGAAAGATAGAAAGCTCAAGCGCGTTCATTTCTTCAGTGAAGTCTCATGTTCTGTCTCTCCTCCAGTGTCATGATGGACCACACTGAAACACGAGGCGGACCAAAAGGAAGACGAGGTCATCCGGTCCAGAGATGAAGGCTTGTTCGGGACTGAGCTCTCTGGGAGAGGGGACGTCCGACCCAAAACCCACAGACAGAGACTTTCTGAAGCTCCACTCAGGACTGCACTGTCGAAACTGTTCCACTCTCCCGGGAGGAATGACTCCTAAAACCATGATGTTAATTTATTTGTTTCCACTCTGTGGCAAACAGCTTGTATTGTTTAAATTATTTTCTTTTTTTTTTTTTTTTTCCAAAATGCGTGCTATAAGTGTGTATTTATTTGAATAAATATCCATGTGTTTTTGACATATCCTGAAGCTCTCAGCTGCTTTTTTGTTGCTCTGGTGTGGATCCTTCCCCTCTTAAGGTCTGACAGTGTCTCATTACAACATTATGGAGTCAGTAACAGTATATTTGACACTCGGGGACACTTTTCAGAGGCAGCATTTCTGAGCAAATGCCAGACGTGCAACCGTAAAAAGGGAGTGGAGGACAGGAAAGTCCCTTTCCTCTCTGCTGTCAGGTGGAATGTGGCTCTTTATTGTGGGAGGAAGTGTTTCAGGCTGAAGTCATCGCTGATAAGCAGAGCGGAGTCACTCTGCACGGGACACTTGAAAGACTCACTGGCGCCTTTGAACCCACCTGAGGTGTGGTGGGGATTACAGGCTCATCAACTCAGACCGAAATCTTACAGTTTTATTGTGTTCTACGGATCATGAGTGACTGAAAAGCTGAAACTTTGATTTCAGTGATTACTTTAGGAGCACTTGAGCGACTTTTTTCCATCCACACCAACCTCACCGGAAGCCTTTGTTGAAACCCGCACCGTTATCACCAATAGTTATGAAGAAGATAAAGTGTGACGCTGGATACACACCCGTTTGATTCCTGCTGTAAACCTAATGCAAGAGGCTGTAAAGATGCGTCAAAATTTACAAGATCCATAAAGATCATAAAGATCAGGTCAGTAAGTCCATGTGGAAGCAGTGAAGTCAGACTCGTCAGGGAGCTTTCAGTGAGTCAGATGCCTTAACATGTTGCAATACTGTGCAATCACTTGACATGCAGTTTACAGCAAACCTCTGGTTTATGGGAGACGGTCTGAAGTCACGCCAATGATCTTCACTGGAAAATGAAAATAAAGTAATTTGAAAAGTAGAGATGAACTATAACAACAGTTTTAATCTCATAAAAACACAACAAACCTATCAGAAGACTATTCAATTTAAAGGGATTAAAAAAAAAAGATTTGAACAAAAACCTTCACTGGATTCTGAAATGTAATCTTTTCATTCATGGGAGAGAAGAGATTATTCGAAAACTGAAGATAAATCTACAAAAACACCTCCGCCTCAGGAGCCTCTGCAGTGGAAGTGTGCTGCGAGCACAAATGCCCAGAGGTCAGAGGTGACAGAAAGCTAAATCTCGGGCCGGGAATAATGAAGTTCGCGGTGGAGGCGAGGAGTCACACCCCTCCGGCTCCCGGCCCGTCCGCCAGGGCCGCTTTGAAGTCGGATCACGCTACAATGAGCGCTTCAAAGGGCTGATCCGGGGAGCATTACGGGAGCGGACGGGACTTCTTTCTAAAAATACAGCTTCACAAATTGGCACCACTCTAATCTCACAAACACACACATACACACACACACACACACACACACACACACACACGGGGTGGGTGTCGCTGCCAGTGCTCCCACCAACCACATTTAGATTTAGTTCTGAACCTAATGACACAAAATGAGAATTTGCACTCCTGCACTGTTCTGCTTCTGCGCGCCACGCACACACACACACACACACACACACACACACACCCGATGCACTCACACACTGCGTCTTTATCTGTGATCTCAGGCTGCGTGAACGCTCGTTGACGCAGCAAATGCAGGTCAAACTCGACGTGCTGGCGTCAGATCGGCTTCGTCCATCATTATGAGAACGACTGCAGCGTAATTATGTCGCACCGAACGCCGTCGATACAATGAAGGGAGAGGCCAGACGAACCAGGCCTCACTTCCTCCAGTCGTTTTCCTTCTTTTTCTGAACGGAAGGACGGAGTAAGTGTTAGAGCGTTGTTTTAAAGGAAAGCCGTGGAGCTGTCAGGTGGTCACACCGTCACTCTATACAGCCTCTGCTCCCCTCTTCAACATCATTTGCAGGATTTGTGTTTACTAAAAGTGCTTTAAAAAGGTTAATATTCCTAAGAGCGTGTTACAAAATTTTCGTTGGGAACTACTGCTACTGAGGCCCCATTCTGCTTGCAAAAACACAAAACTTTGGTTGTGTTTTTGATTGTCCACTTACACAACTATGGTGCTCGGAGCTACAGAAACACAAGAATTTGAAACGCTCTGTCTACTTCAACATGCCTTCAATGTGACTTTAAGCATCATGCAACAGTTTTTTTTTTTTTGGGCGTTTCACTGTATTCTGTACCAGACAGTTTCATTAAAATCGGCTTCATGTTGAGACTGGAGTCGTTCTTGGTTGTAATTGAGCTTTAAAGCTCAAAGTTAAAGGTTATTATGAACCTATTTTATCGGTCCGGGCCTGAACTGATATGTATTCACTCCTCTGCCTTAAACAGCGATTCTACGTCCCGGCATTTTTATTTTGCAAACCTTCAGACATCAGTGTTCCTCCATTCTCTGATGAGCTCGCTCCTCATTGAACTACGTCTCTTCCTCCTTCGACAGTCTTTTATAATGTGACCTACTTTACAAAACATAGAAAAGGATAAAACTGAATCATCTTACTGGAGAAATGTAAAATGAAAGTGTCTCAGTCATTATACGAGCCCTTCAGATGTTACAGCTGTGACTCAGGCTGTGATAATCGCTCTACTTATCCCCCACATAAAACACCAGATCTGATGTCGCGCGGTTCAGCGATGGCCTGACGACATACGTTAACGCCACTTGGGTTCTCCGCCGTGCGTCACGGATCAGGGCTCTGAACCGTGACGCCGCGCTTCCCATCAGCCACCACGACGTCGCCTCCGCGCTTCGGGTTGTTGTGTCACCTCCTCGCTCGCTCTTCCCGTCACCGTCCGACGTGACGCCAGCGGGCCGCTGCATCGGCGCCTCGTGTAAATAAAAACTTCCTAAACCCAAACAGAGGGGGATGTTTTTCGAATCGTCCGAGGACAAAACCTCCCAACCTGCTGAAAGCCTCTCCGGCTCACGCTGAGAGTGTCTGGAGCGGACAAACAGTCGCTGCTCTTTGATGGGAACAAACCAGCAAACCAGCAGAGGTGCTTTTTTTTAAATTTTTTTTTTTTTTTTTTTTGTAATTGGGAGGAGAGGGGATTATCTCACTGGAGCGGTATCCACAGGCTCGTTTTACTGGAAACAGCCGTCGCAGGTATTTCTCCTTGTGATGCATGACTCAGGTGAGCGCATACCTGAGCGCATACTTCAGCAAACACAAACACACGCCCTCCAATCACAATGGAGGACACAGAATGCCACTTAGTTTTAATGGAGAAACAGATTTTTGAGGATTAAACGCGAGATAAAGATCAAACAGAATCCATCTCTTCGTGGTCCGTGGGTATTTTCTGTTCCCTCAATCAGCTAAAGGTCATCGGATTCCCAGATGCGGATGAAATGAACTAATTCCCTCAACTCGTCCACAAAGGCGTCGTTCTCCTGGTTGTCTGTGTCTGTGACGACCGTGTTTGTTTTTTATCGCAAGATCCATTTCTGTACGCTGAGTCATGAGGAGAAGGAGAAAACTCCCCAGACTGACATCCCGGGCTCCATCGGCCCACTCTCTGGCTCCTCTGGCTTCTCTGGCTGCCATTACCACAAACTTTACAACGTGGAGTTGCTCCAGTAATCCGGCAGACTCGAACGCAGCGGCGACTGGAGGAGAAGTTCAACCGAAACGTGGAGATTCGGGAGAAATGTGAGTGAAGGACTGGCACCGAGTCTCTCCCCCTGTTTCTCAAAGAGAATCCAATGAATGTGTCACTTCTGCTTCGTGTGTATTGGATATACACCGCCGCACACACATGCTGCACACACACACGCACACACACATACAAAGTGTTGGCCGGAGGGCCGCGATGGCGAGCGCGGATCGTGTTGCTTAAGACCCAGCTGTCCGGAGAGAAGCTTCAGACAGAGCAGGGAGACGCTGTCAGGAATGTCTACGAGGCGGTGAGGGGGCGGGAGGCCGAGGGCCGGAGAGCGCCGCCGCCGCCGCCGCCGCCGCTGCCGCCGCCGCCGCCGCCACCGCATGCTTTCTGAGGCCCGGGAAGGAAAAGGCCCAGATCACAAACCGCTCGGAGGGTCAGCTCCCACTCCCAGTCGAACGGTCGATACATCGAGGGACAAACCGCAACAGATAAGGTTGACGTGCCGATGTGCAACATTGGAGGCAATTCGCTGCTGCAGGTCTGGATAATAATAGCGTGTAACTGCGAAACACTCTGTAATTGCTGAAGTAATAAAGCCTATTAGTTCATGATTGTGAGAAGGCATCTGCGCCGACATAAAACAACACTGGCAGCAGGAGCCCAACCTGAAACATGTGTGTCTTTGACATCTCAAACACGTGAATCAGATTGTCTTGTCGTTCATTCAGTAAAAGGCCAACACACGCACAGGGAGAACATTCAAACTTCACAGAAACATCAGCCTGCAGCCTGAGCGGGCGGAGGGCCGATCGGCGGAGCAGCTGGAGTTCCGGTCCGGAGCGTAACGGCGCTCCTGAGGGGAGCTTCGGTTTCCAGCACCTGTCTGAGGAGGCGTGTGAAGAGCAGATTACAATAACATCAGAATTCCCAGCCATGTCTACCAGAGGATGTTATTCTGATGATGAAAAAAAAAAAAAGCTGAAGCCAAATCTGGAACAGCCGTCTTCTCGTCACTTTCCCCAGACATGATTTCAATCACGGCATTAAAGCACAACTGCAGTAAAATATATGCAGCAGCGAGACACAAAGGGACGAAAGAGAGACTCTCGTTTAACAGGAACCAGCAAAGTGCTGCTGACAGCCAGAGAGCCGTGAGATTCCTGCAGGTGTCACTTGACTCTGTCGGACCACCTTCCAGAAGTTTTACTGTTCGTTACATCAGTGCAGAAAATAATCCGGCAACACGATCGGCGCTGCCTGACGTGAAACCCAAGATGAAACAAATGGCCGTAATAACCTGTAATGATGACCCCGGGTCCAGAGATAACCGTCCGGGTGAGAGGAAATTGGTTCAGTGCCGTTATTACATGAGAGGAAAGCAAGATTAATGAGCGGAGGGGAGGGAGAAATTCCTGCACGGAGAATATTACAAGTAGGAAAAAAAAAGAAATATGAATGGAGGAATTCCCCTGTGCCACGCCAAAGCACACGGCACAGAAGGAGTGATTGAATACGCTAGTTAGTGATTAGGAAAACACCGCCCTGAACAAACAAGCGGCCGAATGATTCATCGGTGACTCGGTCTGAGGAGAGCGAATCCAGCAAATCAAAAATCAAAAGATTTAACATCAAAACAAGATAAAAAACAGGCTGTTATTAAAATCCAAAAGACATGAAGTAGGAGAATCACTGAAATTTAACACTCTGATATGAGTGAGCAGGCCCTCAGGCTTTAGAGTTCTTTATCTTCAATGAAGATGATTGTAAGTTTAGTTTTGTATTGTTTTGATCTTTACACTCTCTAAACTAAACTAAATAATAAAGACAGAAAAACACTTTATATGTGCTTTTTACTGCCAAATGAGACTGTTGTGTTGATGAAAGAAGAATCTTTTCTGTTGATTTTGGCTCCTAAATATCTAAATGAATGCAAAATTGTCAGCCAAAAAAAAGCCATGTGGGCCATCGGCCCTCCCGGCCTTAAATCAAGCGCTGAAAACGGTGCAGAAGTTCTACAAACAGAAAGAAATCCAGCCGTCCTGGTCATGGAAGGGTTAAAGCAGCTGTTTGCGTTTAAATAAACCACCAGCGTCCGTCTCGTTTTCATTCATCTCTAACCTGTAACCTCCTGTCAGTCCTCTAACCTTTGTGAGACAAATGTTCATAATTCTGTTCGGAAACTGAAGTAAGTAAATCCCTGTTTTAACTTGATTTTTAGACATCCATCTGCAAATGTCTTTCTTACATGATGGGAAAACAAGGAGTACGGAAAGTCCCATCATACGAGCACAGGTTCTCACACAATGCATTCCAGCAGTCTCCGTATTGTCTCCAGCTCCCTGATCGCTCCAGCAGCGGCTCTGACCCGCCAACAAACGTTTCCATCAATCACTGGAGGATGCTACGGAGGTGTATTGTTCAGACTGCGCGGAGGGTGTTTGATCGCTGCTGATCAGGGTGCACGCCGTCACTGCAGTGATCTGAGGCCTGCGTGGGACGAGGGGCTGGAAGGTTGAACCACAGGAAGCGACGGGAAGACACAACCACATCCCCACAAAGCCGGACAATTACAGCCAGAAATGACTACAATCTCAACTTAAAGCCAGTCTTAATGAAGCCTTCTGCTGCAAAATACAGTGAAACGTGGTTTTGACCCACGGGCCTTATGTTTGACACCCCTGATTTATAACAGAAATTCATAAATCTATACTGAGCGTAAACCGTTCACAGTTCTGTCAACTAAGACAGGAAGTCAGTGCAAAAGTGATTGATTTTCTTAGCAGTGTTTTATTCACCTGGAGCAGACAAACCTGATAACTGAGGCCGAATTTGTTTGAAAACACACCAGGAGGTAGATTAATGATGTGAACATCATTAAAGATTTGTCTGCTTGACTTTTTCAAGTGAAATGGTGGAACTTTCATAGTGTTCTGGGGGCTCATTTCCATGCAGCTGCTCAGTAAAATAGCCTCAAATTCATGTTGTCAGGGTGAATCCATTAAGATATTATAATACAACAGATATAGGAGAAGATTTTTGGACATTTTACTGTATTTTGCAGCAGAAGGTTTCACTGAAATTGTAGAAATTTTCCACTGTATTTGTTTATTTTGTTAAAAACAAACTAAAAAAAGACATTTTGATCATGTATAATACTAAATATGTAAACTACTATACATACTATCAAAGATAATATGACTTCATGAAGGCCTGAGTTTATGTGGGGTAACAAAGCTGCAAGTGGCTGTTTTATAAATTCCCCAGCGGAAATAGGAAATGGGAAGATTAAAGCCTCAAGTAAGAGGAAGTTCTGTTTTTAATGGCTCAAGGGTCTTTCCCCAGAAGCCGAGGAAACCACAATGGTCCCTTCTGTGCAGCTGCTGCCCTGGGACCGAGCGCAGGGGAGACTTTTGCCATGTAGGTTGGGGTCATGTTGACATGCGGCATTAATCACATCAGACAGCGGCCATAAAATGAAGCCTGAGCACACTTCAGCAGCGTAAACACAGACGACGTGCTCACAAACCCGATCGTGTCAATAAACAGGATATTTAACAGGTGCATTGCCAAAAGTTCTGATGCAGGAGGAAAACTGTACAAAAATAGACTTGCTTCTTCCAAGAAGAGTGTGTGTTTTTCTTTAATTCCAGCCGCCTCGCTGAGTCATTTTCCTCTAATAAATCCCTCTGAGTCTGGTTCTGCAGAAAGTCTCCTCCTCTGACTCTGGTTCTGCAGGTTTCTTCCAGGCAAAAGGGAGTTTTTTCCTTAAATTGTTGTTTTTCTCGCTGTATTTGGCGCTATAGAAATAAAATCTAATTTCACTGAACTCTAAATGAACTCTAATTCACATTTCAGAAAAAAAAAAACAGCTATGGGATTTTTATTTCCACCACAGTCACCCAAAGTGCGGCTCGAAGCAGCGTTTTCCCATGAAGGTGGAGAGAAATGACTCTAATTGTTGTTGAAGCGGCGTGAAACTTTTACTGCAGCCTGGAAGTCCCATGAAGTCATCTCCCTCAGAAGTCGTGAATAACGGACACACAGTCACGCCGTCACGCAGCGCAATGTTAAAAACACACACATTTCACGGGCCGAGCCTTAAAACATGGCTGCAGATGTCTGGCTTCGGCCCCCGCGGGCTCCGCCGGCGTGAGCGCGTGGGAACAGGAGTGCACGGTGTAGTTTTACACGCCGTCCCCGAGGAAACCTGCTGGAAGTGAGTCCGGCGGGAGAGACGGAGCCACAGATTAGGATGTCAGGTTTGCATGAGAGCGGCTCGGGAAGGCGAGATTCTGTTCTGGACGAAATTGATTCCAAATGATGCTGAAATATTAGAAGAGGTGGCGTCATGGCCGCGCACACTGGAGTCTTTCACGATCCCCGAAACAACATCGCTTTTCTTCTATCGGCGACCCGAACGAGTGTGTGTGCGAGGATCTGTGTGTGTGTGTGTGTGTGTGTGTGTGTGTGCGGGGGGCAGGAGCTGAGGCCCCGGGTGCGGATGGAGAGGACTGGAGGGTGGGAGGATTGTTGGGTAATGAGTCACTGGAGCCTTCTTCAAAGTCTGCTCTCCGGCCCTCACACCCGAGCAGGGAGGTCCGCTGGAATCTGGGCCGCCGGACGGAGGAGCCGAGTGGGCAGCCGGCCACAGACAGAGCGCACATACACACACACACACACACACACACACACACACACACACACACACTCATGACAGGCGGACACTCACAGGTCCCGCACAAACTTCTGCTCCCTCTAACTGGGGTCAGGATCTCGCCTCCGAGGACGCGGCTCCTTCAACAAAGGCCTCTGCTGTACATCACTCGAAGGCTGTATGTACAGCGTGCGGCTCTCTGGACTTTCTATAAGCGCAACGCAATTTATTATCTTTCCATAGTCAGCTGGTGAAACCGCGACCTCCGAGTCTGAAAGCTGACTTGTTTTTCGGTAAAAATTCCACATTTTCTACAGAAAATACAACATTTATAAACTATTAGTCTGAGCAGCATATACATCAAGATGTGTTGTGTCAGGGTTTGCACATTGTGCTGCGATTGTGTGTGTGTGCGCACGGCTGTAGTGAATAGTGGTTCTGCACATGCTCAGATGGACGATAACAGCTCCCGGTCTCCGAGGACTGGGACAGTCATTCCAACAGGAATCCGACTTCGTCCTCACCCCCTAAGTGGCTCAACATGAAAATGACTTTGTTTGCAGCATTTCTGCTGTTTACATGTAAACGAACATCTTTTTCAAAACATCGCGTCAACACAAAACTCTTTTGAAATGATTGCTTTGGGCGTAAACGAGGGCAATATTTTTCAGCTCCACCAACATGTGGCCAAATGTTCTATACCTTCAAAGATGGATATTATGTATTATATAACATTTACCAACAAAAAGTGATCATTGCCATCAAACCACAACCGGCAGTGAAAAACCTCCTTGAAATATCGAGAATTAAGAAAAAGGTCAGAGGTCTGTGAGTCACCGCATTATTCAAAAGCTCAACAAATGTTGCTAATCACATGGAAATCAACAGCAACAACAACAAGAAAAAGTTAAAGTTGCTCATCTTGTTGGTGCCTTGTATTGTCGGGCCACTAGGCGAGCCACTAAAACTTGTCTAAACATGCGAACGGGGCGGGAGAGAACCAACGGTGTTATTAACTCGCCCAGTTTAATTTTGGCTTCGTCATGATGGCGCATTAAAGCAAAAGTTATTTTTATGTTGGCATCACGCAGCCAGATGCTACAATGAGAGGCTCTTTCCTCACGCAGGTAAAAAGTCATTAAAGCGCGAGGAGGTTCAGCTTTTACCTCAGCAGGTAAAATCAACCAGAACCAAGACAAAGGGAACAACAACAACCTGCCCAGTGTGTGTCACGTCTCTGTGTTAAAGACGAGCGGCCGGGGAGCGAGCGTGACGTCCGTATGGGATTACACACACACACACACACGCACGCACGCACACACACACAAAACAGCTGTGACCTCATGTCACAGCTTTCACTCTCGTTTATTAGATCAGGAGCAACTGTGTGAGAGAAGAGAAGAGAAGGAGAGGAGACACGAATCAAGAAGATCTCTGATTTGTCTTTTGTCGAAAACAAAAAAAGCTTTAGCTGCATTTTGAGCTTCTGTTTACTCTTGGAGCCAATAATGCAACTGTTTGTGAGCATCTCCTGACATGGAACTTTAGGTAAAAAGCTATGACTCTGAAATGCTGCTGCTGTGTATCACAGTCCCAGGAAATAGTTTTTCTGCTCATGCTCAGTAGATGGACAAATGTCCATCTTCTCCCATTGTTAGTGTTTATATTGTATTGTTTTCCGTGCACGTGTGTGTAGTTTCATTATGAAACCAACCAGCGGCGCCAACTCCTGGCCGGACTGGCTGACTACATAGTTTTTAGTGTTTCTGCTGTTTTCCCTCTAAACACACATCATTTGAAAAACGTTGCCATAAACGCACAACTTTTCTACAAAGAAAACATAAAAACGATGTGTTTTTCACTTCAGACGTTGACTGAACGAGGCCTGACTGATCCGCTCTGACAGGATCAAAAGGAGGGAAACAGATCAGCTGACAGCCGCCGTGTAAACAGGATCAAACACGCCGAGCCGGAGCAGCGCCCTCCACAGCTGGCTCGCCTATATTTAAAACTCAATACATCCTCATGTGGCTGCCGAATCACATTTGCACTGCGTAGGTCAAAGGTCACTCCTCTGGTGTCAGCACAATTCATCAACAACGTTTCGGATGTAATAAAAGTGAAGCATGTTTCTTCCTGGAGCAGCCGGATCCCGACGGTCTATTTCAGGGGTTCGTGTCGAAGCGAGGCGCTGACGGGTCGCGGTGTCGATTCCCTCTCTGTTTGTCTCGTAAAAGCGAGGGACGGGCTGGTAGCGCCCCGGCGGGACAAGACTCGACAGGAGCCTCGGCTCTGCGCTGAAATCCCCCAGGCAGACGGCGTGGGCTCCGCGGCAACAAGTAAACACGGCGGCTCGCCGTGCGGGTTGAGCAACCCATCCGGCAGCTGCAGGCTCCGTCTGCCTCTGTCCCGACAGGTCAGGCCTCGCCTGTCCGCACAGGACGACCTCCTGCACGACCTTTCGCTCCTCGTCACATCACATGGTGTGGGCGGTTGGCACGGCAACACACGGGCAGGGCGCCTGCCGACCGATCAACGCTCGCCTCCGAGGCTTTTCCTTTTTATAGCGATACTAATGATTCACCTTTCGAATCGTCAAAAGGCCAAATTTAATTGTTGATTCGGGAGGAAATGAAGAGTTGGTCTCTGGTTTTATTTTTAAAGTGAAAATGAGGCTCGATAAGTGCAGAGAAATTCAGAACCAGCTGTTCTCCGCTTCACTGAACACAGAGACGTCATGAAATTCAGGGCATTTCCAACATTAATTCAGCTGAAGAGTCGATTCAGCTGCTCTCTTTCACCACAGAAACTCATCACAACGTTTAAGTCCGACCCTGTTTTCACCACAGCGTTCTCAGTTGAAACACGTTTCTGCATTTTTGTTTCAGGAACGTTTGATATTTAGAAAAAGGATGTTCATACACATGGAAACAACAGAAACGCCAATAAAACTCCAATAAAAACACTAAAAACATCAACATAACAAGTGAAAAGAGATGGAAGTAAAGCTTCATCCATAAGTCCTCTTCAGGTTTTCTTTAATACTGTTCCTTCTCAGGCTTTAAGATAAGTGCAAATTGTTGTTATATCAAGTTTGTGTAACGACCAAATCTCATCAGTGCGAGCATCAAATCTACATATAAAATGTACAAACTTTAAAACACAGAAAAATCCAATGAAATCTGTCTGAAAATAAGCTTCAAATGAACAAAACAGTAACTTTTCTGTCCCGACAGGAGTTTTGACCCAACATGTCTCATTCAGCGGCTCGCAGCAGCAGAAAAGCT
The DNA here is from genome assembly GCF_902148845.1 of Salarias fasciatus. Lineage (NCBI taxonomy): Eukaryota > Metazoa > Chordata > Actinopteri > Blenniiformes > Blenniidae > Salarias > Salarias fasciatus. Next base: position 25,742,753 of record NC_043751.1, read on the forward strand.
GTGGCTTCATGCCAAACCACAGAGAACCCAAGACTTCACAACACGTGCAAACAGCTGTATCGTCACACGGATGAATATCCAGATATTTAACCGGAGCGCTGATAAATCTCACACAGAAGTGGCTTTGTGGACTCTATTATTCTGAGCAGAGCTCAGAACCCGTGTGATCATATACTAGTGGTGTAAAACTATTTGAAACACTGTCATCTAAGGCCCTGTTTACAGGACAATGTAAAAACGCAAAACTTTGGTTGCATTTTCCGGGTCTGTTTACACGAATACGGTGCTCAGAAACACTGAAAATGGAAGTTTTTGAAAACGCTCCATGTCTGTTAAAACACTGCTTCTGCCGACAGCTATATAACTCTTTAGCACATGTTCAGCAGATGGACAATAAGAACAATGATTTCCTCCAGAGTGTCGTGACTCTCAGTCCGGATTCTCAGTCGTTTTACAGCTGACAGTCACCGTACTAACGTGGTCGTCTGCCCATGTTTTCCCATTGTTCATGTTTCTAACATATTGTTCTCTATGCGTGGATGGACTTCTAAAAACACAGCAGAGCCCATTCTAAAGCCCTTTCTACTGCAGCAGTTTGATAAAAAGTCATATTGACAAGGATTTCCTGACTTCAAAGGTTCAAACCAAGTCACATGCTCCCTTGGAGGAGTTGACCTGACGCCTTCTAATCTCATGGAAATAAAAGATAAAGACACACACAGCGCACGCCGCCTCGGGGCGCAGCAGACGGATGAACTCCCTCCCTCTCCTGCTCTCTGCAGGGCGAGACGGGACAGGCCCGGGCAAGTCCTCCCTCCGGACGGCCTCTCCGTGTGAGGCGGCAAACATCCGACCTGCACGAGGGGGTGGAGCTGACGGAGGCCCCGTGGGGCCCGGGGAGTGGGTAAACGACCATGACCACCTCTTCAGGGTAATTACAATAAACAGCGGCTCGCCGCACGCTGACAGTACAGGCGGCTGCAGAGGTTTTCACCAGAGAGCTGTTTCCGCCCCTCGCAGCAGGGAGGTGGTCACTTCAGAGCGGTCACCGCCTGGAAAACCAACACACACACTCTCAAAAGGCCCAGTCTGGACGGTCACTCCTTCCAGCAAACCCACACCGCTGCACAAAGCTCCACTGTGCTCCCACACACACAAACAAGCCGCAGGAAGGAGATCTTCACTGGGCTGCGGAGCTCTGCCCACGAGGCCACAAAACATTCTGCACGTCTTCGCTGTGAAGATCTGGACGGCGGGAAAACATGGATTTGCACGCTTTGATGATATTTAGCTAGCGATTCACATCAAGGCCTGATTTCAGTTTTCCACGGGTCTCCATTGAACTTATGATTAAAGCCCATTTACATGACGCTTCAACATTGCTGTATAAATGAGCCTCATTCAAATCAGCTGTTTTTCCCTGTTTTATCAGAATGCTTCAATGTCGAGCTAGATGTTGCTGGGTCGGTGAAGATTTGTGAAAATTGTAAAAACACTGAACACGAATAGCTTTGATGAGGCCAGCAAGTCTCAGTATGTGCAAATAATTGACACAATTAACTGGAAAATGAATCAATCACTAGCTCAGTGGAACAATAGCAATTAGATGGGGACCATTTCCCATAATCCACTTCCTCATATGTTCCCCGGATGGATTTCACTCAATCCCTCTTTAATAAGATGCAATAATTTACCAATTACAGCACAATCGTTACACTTGATTGGCAGTTTTCATTAAACAATAATAACAATTAAACTCGGGGAGAGTCACAGAAATCCTCCAGGCAGCCAAAGAACAACAAAGCCAGGATGCTGCGGTGTGTGTGTGTGTGTGTGTGCAGAATGATGGCTGTTTGTGCAGAGCTGACATTTTGATATGTCAGGTATTCAGCGCTCCGCACTTCAAAGGCTCCGTCTGCACTCCGGATGGGAGTCGGACTCATTGACTGTCGCTCATCAGCTCGCATAAAACAACAGCACGATGCGTTCAGTGACAACGGTTCAAGACTGGAGTCTTTTTTTAGACAAGTTAAACACACTTAAGCTTTTATAAGTCAGGTCTGTCATTCATGAATGACTTAACTGCAGAACATTATGGAGGCTGCTTTAAGTCTGCAACGATCTCCATTCCAAGGTTCAGTAAGCAGCCTGCACTGAGCAGAGTTGCGAGTTTGATTCCACATGTTGATCCATTTGAGTGTCTTGAGGAAAACACCAAATCTGGGAAAATGTTAGCAATGTAATTTCTATCTTTTTAAATCTCTTGATTGACACCGTGGCTCTTTAATGAAAGGCACTTCGTGAGAACAGGTAGATCCCGGTCCGATAAGGTGTGGCGGCTGCTGGAGCACGAACGAACACTAAATCTGACAGTTGTGGTTGGGAGGATGCCGCCTGCTGCTTTTCATTTCCTCGTTTCCTCCCAGTTCACAGACTGGCTCTCCTCCGCCCTGTCCTCATTATTACCGGCACATGCTGACTCACTCCAGAGCCTCTAGTTTCTCTACAGCAGCAACAGAGAAAAGACTAAACTCAGACCCGGTGCAGACCTGACATGAGAAGAAGGAACCGAGTCGGCCTTCCCGTTCCAGTCAGACATCCTGCAGGAAGGCACAGAGTGCAGACTTCTACCGATACATCCTCAACACTTAAATAGCTCCTTCCACTCGGTCCCAGCATACTGCTTTTCTCTTGGCTTGGCTGAAGGACATCACACCGCAGACCCCCGGCGTCGCGGCGAAGCTCCTAAACACTCACAGGGGCTTAAACGTGTGTGTGTGGCAGAGACGTTGATCCGTGTGGCGTCTGGCAGGAGATTTCCACCTCAGGTTCAGCTCAGCTCAGCTCCTGTTTGAGTCCCTGTGATACAGACGTGGGGGAAACGCAGCGGTAACCCTCCATGTAAAACAAATTCATTTCATTTAGTTTGATAAGAAGTGCGATTTCGAAAATTTCAAATCAGGGATGTGGAACACGGACAGCTCAGTTTCACCACTCAGCGGGAAAAACGTCAGTAGAGGCAACATGTGGTTTCACACAGATTGTTACTGGAACTGATCTTGAAGGTTTTATAAGAAGCTTTTCTGTTTTTTTTTTTAAAAGGTTAACTGTTAGTTTATTTGACGGGTGTCAAACATGAGGCCCCTGGACCAAAACCCACCCACGAGAGGCTTCAATCTGGCCCAACAAACCACCAAGCAAGTAGAAAAAACTAAAAAGAAATTAGCTTTTTCATATTTTTCTTAAGATTAGTTGAATCAACAAAACACTGAGAACTGTGGAGAAATCAGTGACCATGGTATGAAAGATCTCCACCTCCTAGCAAACTAGCATTGGAAATGTAGTAATTTGTAGTATTAAGTGTGAAATGCTCTTCAAAACTTGCACCACAACAAAGAAAAAAAAATTAATTCTAAAGGGTATTTTGGCTCTATTTTACCACTCTGACCCACTCAAGAGGAAACAGGGCTTTCTGTCCCTCCTCAACTCAACTCTGGCCTGATCACTTTCATCAATTCAATGTCGCCCTCCAGTGGAAGACTGCAGAGCTGCCATCTTCATGATGGGTCACTTCCCGGTGCAGAAGATGGACACAAAGAAACCGAATCCATTTCTCCATGTTGAGATATAGAAGAAGCTGCAGACGGTGTCAGGGTTAAAACTTTTTACTGTAGTGCTACAGTATGCAACAGGTATGAATGAAAAAACATGGGCATCGTTGTGATCTCTGTAGTTTTTGTTCCAGATGACAGAATTGTCTGACATGTCGGATCCCCGCAGCATGGTAGCAGAGTATAAAACAGGATAATAAACAAGAAAAAAATAAAATAAAACAAAAGAAAGAAATTAAGGTGTAAATAAAAAGCATTCAGAGTCGACTTCCTTCTTTGTGCTCTCAGATACGCTCTCTGTGTGTCGATCAGCACTGGCAACGAGAGTGAAATTCAATGGCTAAAAACCCAGTAAAAACCGAGATCACAGATCTGGCTTGGTTTAGCACGACCGTAATGGCTTTCCTCACACTTACACACATACACACACACACGCATACACAAAATGACAAACCTACACAAGCCCCGGGAGAGCGATTGTCAGCCCTGGTCTCTGTCCACCGAGCGGTTTCGGGTTAGGAAAGTCAAGGTTAATCACGTAATAAATACATTCTCAAATCTCTTTTTGAAACAGACCGTCAGACGAATATATACAAACCGATTAAAGGAAAAACCCAAATATCCTTACTAAGTGTTTACATCTAAAACAGTCACTTGAACATGGTGCAGACCGAGACGCACACACAAACTCCTTCCAGATGGGGTTATCGACATGTCTCACGGCTCCGTCCGTCCGTCCGTCCCTTCCTCCACACGCTGATTGTACACACCAGTGTCGAGGTCTAGACCAAAGCAGTGCGACTCTATCCTCCCTCCACTACAGGCACACAAATACAAGGACACTCTGTTGGACCGGCTTCCCGGCGTCCTGCGAAGCCGCGTGTCACCTGGAACACGAGCGGCGCTCCCTGTAAACAAGAACTCTTTGTCCCCTCGGATTATAAATACTGTTTTGGTAAGGTCGTCTTCCTTAAAAGACGCGACAGAGTGTGTTTCAGCGAGCATCAATAGAAAACACACGACTGCGCTGTGAGAAGGCTTTTCCTTCTACATTTGTCTATCTTGTGTTTCTCTTCTTCTAACTTCTTCTTCTTTTTGGCTTCAGCGTTAAGGCCCAGGATCTGGAGTGGAAGAGGACAAGGAGAAGTCCGAGCGGAGATCTGCCGGCGCCCATAGGGCCTACTGTAGGTACGAACGACACACACACACACACACGCTCACACACACTCACAGATAAACAGTATTGCAGGGCAATATAAAAGAAGACACTAAGGAATGGTAAAACATCCTCTCTGTCATTTGCAAAATCATTCTTCTTCATACATTTTTAACTGTTTAAATAGTTCTTTTTGTTTAATCTTTTTTCTTTTTTTTTTTTTAGCGTGCTCGTCTCTCCTCTCCGGTCCAAAGTGCGTGGGTGCCGGTGCTCTTTCCGTCTGGCTACACTAGGGGGCGCCGTTCCTCTCTGCAGATGGCTGACAGGTGGTGGCTGTGGCTGTGTTTATTGCTATATCGTCCGTGGCCTCCCGGCGCCGAGCCGAGCTCCCCGTCCCCCGTCTGCTGATTGGAGTCTGTGCTTTGAGGAGGAGGGCGAAGCCCGGGCGGCTCGGCCGGGAGGGAGACTCCTCCCTCCCCGGGAGCCCGTTAGGTGAAGACGTAGTTGAGGAGGAGCTGCGAGAGCAGCAGCACGCAGAGGATGAGACAGTGGCGGCCGGTCAGCGACACGCCGTCGTCCGAGGCCCTCTGGCGAGACAGCTGACGACTCAGAGCCACCAGGTTTCTACAGAGGATGAAAAAGATCCAGCTGTCAGTCTCTCTCTCTCTCTCTCTCTCTCTCTCTCTACATCAAGACGACTGCATGTTCGTTTTTCCTGGCTGTTCAAGTCCAGCACACGGTCTTAACTCCACACTGTCATTTCAAACATATTTCGAGCCGCTGAAGTCAGAAAGTCTTTGGAAAATGACGACAAATGCCAGCCCTTTAAATAACGCAGTTTCATCCCTCAAACGTCTCTGATGGCGAGTCTAAACCGCCCGGCCTATAAAAAGAAGAGTGATGTGACAGAAAGTGAAGTCGATACATCTCAGTCAGGCAGATCGTTCGTAAAGCTCATGGAGCAAAACGGGATATTAGCCGGCATTCCTCACGCCTCCTCAAACGCGTTTTGAACTAAATGTTATTTTGAATCAGTTACTCAGAACCGGCGGCGGCACTGAACCAAGCGGTCACTCGCGATTGGATCAGACGAGTGTAGGAGTGGAAGCTCCAGACCACGAGGCGCCGCCGCTAAGTCCCCAATGTGGTTTCGCATGTCGTCACCAGCGCAACGTGGCAGCTCTCATTGTGGAGACTTCTCGTTCACAAATATTCCGTCTGTGGATCAAACAAGTTCGGCTGTCGGAAAGGGTTTCACAGCGTCTGAGTCACAGACGCAGCAGTGGTGACGGCTGCCCTGCAGAGTGCACGACCTCCGCTGAGGGGAACTTGGGCTCCGTTTACACGACTATGTTTACAAGTGAAAATGCAAAATTTTGGTCGTGTTTGAGTGTCTGTTGTCACGACGACGGTTCAGACTGGAAGATGATCCACTCTCAACATGTCGGCCTTTGTATTCTGAGCGTTCCCTGCCTTCCCTCCTGTTCTTCACTCTAATGTCAATGTGTGGTGTTCACCTCTGGATGTCCTGCTGTGTCTTCTGTATCGACGTTATGGAGGCCTCGATCTGTGCGATGTCCTTCACCTCTTTGCTGCACCGGGCACACTGGTTCGAAAAGCCTGCGCGCACATCGGACGACAGCGTGAGCCTTACAGACGTTTGGTTTTTAAAGTGTGTTTTTAAGTGTGCGCGTGCACACCTTCGTTGTCGGAGGACTCGTGCGTGGGCTCCGGCGTGGTGCTGCTGCTCTCGGTGTTCTGGCTGCAGCTGGACGGCTGACTGCTGGCCTTCCTGTGCTTCCCGTTCACCTCCGCCTGCGAGCGAATCAGAGAGACTTTATTTCAAGACGCTGCAGGGAAAAACGGAGCGGATGAAGAATTCGGGAAGCTGCGATAAAGATGCAGCTTCACGTCACTACAAAAAGCATGAGGCGGGAAGGAAAGAGGCTTCAAGGTGCTTGTCAGTGATTTCAGAAGAGAAAATGTCAAATTACTACACAACAAAACATATTTAAAAACGCCTAAATTAACACATGCTGGTATCCCAAAACAACCAATCTCGACCTTAAATCAAGCACTGATCTTGAAGTTACAAAGCACACGGTGAACCGAGGCAGAACGCTGATCGAACCTTCTGCTGGCTGGCCCAGCTGTGGCTGTACGACAGGCCGTTGTGCTGCCGCTGGCTCTTCTCGTGCGTCTGGATCACGCCGTCCTTCTCGAACTGAACCAGGCAGAGCTCGCCGTCCCAGGGCCGCGTGCTGCGGACACGGAGACGCTCGGATTAAAACCCGCGCACGCCGTTATCAGCGATAACACTCAGCGCTACGCTTCAGGAGTCAGAGCGTCCGTACTCCATGTGCTTGTACGTCCACTCCGAGGTGAGGGGGTCCTGCTGGAAGAGCCGCGGGATCCAGGCCTTCTCCCCCCTCTCTCTGGCCTCTTTCCTCTGAGCCTCCTCCAACACAAACTTCTCCTGGGTGGCCCGCACTTGGTCCCGGTCCATGATGGCGCTCGTCACGTGCTGCCACAACCTGTGCGGGGAAAATTAAAATCAGATGCAAACGACAGGAACGTAGCGAATGTTTGAATCTCACATGTTTGACTTTTCCTGTTTCTGGAACAGTTTTGTCCTTCGGTTACCGATGATTTCATAACTTTATTCAGTATGTACAGGTGCAATGAAAACGTTGGAATATAACAGGATGCAGGATCTCTGAACATGGGAATAGTTGTTAAATATTGTCCGTTATTGCTAAAAACCGAGGCTCTGTTTGCACGACATTGGTCTCACCTCTCAGACTCGAACTCTCCCTGCTGGTCCACCTGGACCACCTGCCTCTTGAGGCGAGCGCTGCGGATGTCTGAGCTGGGGTTCCACAGTGTTTCCTGCTGGCCGGAGCGCTTCTCGTGGATGAACACCTCGCCGTCCTGGTTTCAACAGAAGCAGCGAAACCAGAAAGAAGCTGTTTAGTCTCATTCTGGGAGTAACGCCACTCTTTCAGCAAAGCCTCCAAAACATTCCCAAATAAAAACTTCAAGTATTTATTTCTGCCTTTTCGAGCAGCTCCTCTAAACCGGGTCTACTGCCTGAAGCCTCTTATTGCTGCTTCTTCAAAACACGCAATTACCAATTCTGACTAATTACTACACTCGATACGACGCTGCACCCAGTAAACGGCGGGGGGGGGGCTGAACGGCTCGAGAGGAGAGCGAGCGGCGGGAGAGTCGGACGGAGAGCAGCTCTCACCCAGTGACCGTCCACGGTGGCCAGGAGCTCCTCTCCCACGAAGATCTTCCCACTGATCTGATTGACTGAGCAGGAGCCTCCCAGGAAAGGCTGCAGGCAGAACATTACGGTTACATTACGGTTCACGGTTTGCGCGGTAGAACACTCAGGTGAACATACCTTCAGTTTGAACTCCAGCTCCGTCAGACATTTAGTTTTCTCACACTCGATGGTTATTTTTCCTCCCAGCTCCAGAGTCATGGTGCCATACAAGATACCTACAGAGGACATGGGAGCATGAAAACAACACATGACAGTAGAAAACCTAAAGCTGGAACTCCATAAATCATGTGTAGTGTGTGTTAATGTACAGTCAGTAGTATAAATTAAAGTAGTTCGGTGATTTAGCAGGAGAGATCACATCACTCCAATATTAACGTCCTGTTCAATCTTTAATTCAAAATCCTTTTAACTTATGAAGCTCTAAACAACAGTTGGAGCTGGTTCAGGCCACCCTGGACCATTTTCCAGTCAGACTGCTTTATGTTAAGCACCGTCTCCTCGGTGTCCTGAAGTGACGACGTTGTATTTGGCGCTACACACACGAAATTCAACTGGAACTTGATCTTACTGAGATAAGGCAGGATTGGCTTTTCACCTCTGACACATCTGATGACTTATGAGAAAAGATATTTCATTGGCTCCAGCAGAGAAATGAACTTGCATATTTAACTCCTGTTCTTGTCGTGCTGCTGTCCAGAAAGGCCATTTGCTGCTGGATCAGTCGTCTGGTACAGAATGTATCTTCAGTGAAATAAATAAATGCAATGTGACGGCAGGATTAGACTAACTGCTGCTTAATGCCTCCGTCACAACTTGACTTTCTGAAAGCTTATAAAAAGCAAAGTACACGATGTTCTAACTAACTCCTTAATGCAGTTACAGCTCTTCAAAAAAACTGATGAAGTATAATTCACGTTCTACAGAGTGGGTCCTTTAATCTGTTTACCATTTAATTTATTTCCAATTACATTTTTTTGCAATCTGCAGTTATCACCCAAACCTGGAAGTAAGTAGCAAATCGATTCGACTGCGTTGAAAGGGAACTGTGAAGGTGAATTATAATTAATGCAACACGAGAAAAACCTTGCAAATCCCCGCAGTCCGTCCACGCTCCATAAAGATGCAACAGCAACACCGAGTTCACCAAAGAACGAGGGCGGATTACCTTTGCAGTGCGCGTAGGGCATCGTGATGACGTACTCCTCATCCCTGCTGAGAAACAGCAGCCTGGCTTTTCCGTCCAGAATGGCCGACAGAGAGTTACCTGAGAGAGCAGCAGAGACGTGAAGTTACCTCAACATCAACAGGCAGCGGATCCCGCGGGTCACACACTGCAGCGCGGCGTTTATCTACCGTAGAACTTGGACTTGGCCAGGATGCTCCCGCTGATGGAGAAGCCGTCCTTCCGGTTGCAGATGTGAAAGGCAGAGATGGGCGGATGGTGGGACACCTGGCGGAGAGAGCAGCAGCAGGCACGTACTCGTCACACACTTGCTACATTTCAGGGGTTTTGGGGGAGGATGGCGTCCTGTGTGCGTTTTATCTGCGAATGCGGCTCAACCTGCTCGGCTATGTAGAACGTGCAGCTGTCGGTCTGAGGATGAAGCCAGCAGCAGCGAAACGTCTCTCCGAGGATTGGATTGTAAGGCTTTTTCAGACCCTGAAAAACATAAAAACGTGTGTTGGAGTGAGTGTGAGCGCGTAATCACAGAGAAATTCTCTCTTTTAAAGATGGATTAAGATTGATTGGATGGATGGAGCAGATCGATCGCAGATAAACGACACCATCATGGAGCTCAACTGAACTGTGTGATGTTTTCACTCCAGAACCAATTTCAGCCTCTGCATTGAGAAGTTATGAAATGTCTATCGCTACATCTTCAGCCCAAAAAGTACTCTGCTTTAAAAACGCTGAGTCGACCCGAGATTAATCTGGAGACATTATCTGCTGGCTCATGACGGCCATTCTGACTCTGCTGACAGAGGAGATAAAATCCCCCAAAAAGAGGAAACAAGAAGGAAGCTTCTGCTGACAGATTCACTGCAGAACCAGACCTTGGACGGAGCTGCTCAGCAGCCGGAAAATAACTCGTTACTGAGTGTCATGGCGGAGGCTGTTGAGCCCCAAAGGGCCATAAAACATGATCAAACAGCATGAATAAATGAATTCCTATTGAGGGGGCTGGTTTAAAACTCCTGCCTGGTTATGAAACCATGCAAAACTCTGATAAGATAAGAATCACATAAACTCAATAACCACGTTCATCACATATCTGAAGAGCATGTAGTTTAAAGAGTGTTTTTTTTATCTCTCAGTCCGCTATCGGATCTTTCTTATTTACAGAATATTCTTTAACTTACATGATAAATTATGTATATCATATATGTCAGACATCAGAATTGTCATTGTTTGTTGTTAATCTTTTTTCTGCTTTAGCTAAAAAAAAACCCCACTAAAAGTCGTGCAAAAGAAACTTGTGCCTTCTTCCAACAAGTGGTAATCTGGATCAAATTAAACAACGATTAACAATAAGCGTTCAATCAGAAGAGAGCAAAGCTCAGAACTGCAGTCAATTCCCACCTCCAAAAGGAAAATTAAATATTGATTAATAGGTAAATAACCGAGATGCAGTACGATCTAGCAAAAGATAAAAAAAAAAAAAAAAACTCCACTAAAATTCAATCAGTTCTTTCTTCAGTCCAATCTGAACCTAGAACACCTTTGATGAAGTTCATCCATATTTTCTCGAAGCTCTGCTGTTTAATATGCATCGTATCTTTTCTAACAGTAAGGTTGACGTTTGCTTCATCTACTGTTGGCAGTTGATCTATAATTTTATTTCCATGAACTTTTTTCTGCATCGATCAGGTCAGAGGTCAAGAACTGTCTTCTCATTGTTATTCTAAGACTGATTTTCTGAGTTCAGACCCAGCAAGAAAAGTTTGAGATTCACTAAAAATGATCATTATTTCTTATATGAAAACAGGGGTGGCGATCTGTTGAATCACAGGTAAATGTTTGATGTCTGAATGAAGATATCTTACCTTGGGTTTCTTGTAAAAACCAGACAGATACCATCTCAACACCTGCTTGATGCGACCGTACGCGCTCTCCTCCTGTACGGCTCTGTGGCGACCGAGAGGAAAAGGAGTCATATTTCCTCGAAGGAATTTAAAACACTGAGATGCTCATGCTGACAGAAGCGGTAGAAGCGACTGACTGTGAGAGGAGGTCGGCGTGGTAGTAGTAATCCGACAGCTTGTCCAGGAAGGAGCGCGGCTCCAGGATGAAGGTGGGCAGCACCACCTTGGACAGGTCCATTCCCGGCCGGAGCTGCTTCAGCAGGCCCCAGATCAGGCCTTTGTTCTCCTCCGAGACGGTTTCCACCTGGGACGCCTCTCCAGCCTGGAGCAAAACGCGCAACAGCGTCAGTCTGGAAGGATTTTTAGAATAAAGTGCACACAACTCTGAATGCAAATCCATGATCAGTAAGTGACCTCGGCCATCTCCTCCGTGCTCTGCTCCACGTAGGCCGTGGCCTGCGGCCCCGGGGACAGCTCGTCCGATTGGTCCATGTCGCTCTCCTCCGTCAGCCGTCCGCCGTTCTCGTTGGCCGTGGCGTCCCAGTCGTCGTGCACCTCGCGCTCAGACTTGTCCGAGAAGCCGTCGTGCTCCATGTGGTCCAGAAGCACCGTGTCGTTCAATCTGACGAAGAGACAGGCGTGAAGGACGGAACGAAGCAATTCCCACAATCAGCCGTTTTACAGCTCCTGGTGGTCTTGTTATAAATGAAGCCAAGACAAATTACCGATAATTAAACTGCCGGGTGGTTCTAGTAATTTGAGTCAAGCTGAGGATAATTCAGCAGTTCAGATGGTTGAGCGAGTTTTATTTGTCCTGTTAATGATACACGACAACAACAGCCCACAAAAACACTGGTAACTGCGTCGCTGGTCTGATAATCTAAAAACAAAAGCAGTCTCTCAGAACATGAAGCCCACTAATGACATTTTAGGTTCACACTGGTCAGGTGTGGTCCAAATAAATTCACGCCTCGTGCAGCTGCAGCATCACTGCAGGCGACACATCGAAGAGTGAGAACTGCTTTCAAATCATTGCAGACACCAAATAAACTGACGAAAGACAATTAAATTAAAGGTGATGATATGCAGCACTAACCTCTAAAAACCTCTAAAAGACCAATCATGGGGATTGAAGGTTCCTCACAGCAGCCATTTAGCTAAAGCCATTCTTACTACTGTTTCAAAAAACAACAATAACTGCCACAACAAGAGTTTTCAACCAACTAGTGGAAGTCATGAGCTGAGATAACGAAATGCAGTGGAAAATGTGATTGAACATTTTGCATCGACATGACGATGTTTTGAAACCCAGGAGCTGGGAGTCATGACACTCAGGAGGGGAACTTTATTGAACTAGTTAGTATTTCAGTAGCAGTGTTTTAAAAGTTGTGTTTTCTCCTGTTTGCATGGAGATAATGTCAGCATTTAAAAAAAAAAAAAAAGTTCAGGTGTTTGTAGATCCAATCACTGATGTTGTGTAAATTCTCCCAAGATGCAATGGAAGTTATTCATTTTCACTTGGAAATGCTGTGGTTGAACGGGGCCTAAAATGCTGCAGCATCTCATTATTCTCTATCTTTTTCCATACCGGGGTATTTTATTATTCCCCGCACATGAATTTTACTAGCACAGCTGCTCTATTCTTACTGAGAAGCGACTGGCAGCGTGGGCTGATAATATGGAGGATAACCTTGTTATTCTTGCATACTGAAGTACTGTCCTATCCCGCAGAAAGCCACATTGTGAAGTGAAACTCCAAGCTCATGAAATCAAAATCGTACCAAGTAGCAGCTAATGAACTTATAAGACTGTTCAAAATCTCAGTCTGGAACCGTCTTAAAGTCACATTGCTGCAAACCACAACCACACTGCATGAGGAAGCAGTATTATAACAGATATGTAGACACTTCATAGCTGGATGCAGCACCCTTTCTTCTCTTTATAACTACAACGAGGCAGAATAATTAGAAAAGTAGCTGTTTTCATCAAATATAAAGGAAAGCTAATGAATTTGAATGTTAACGAATTTCACAGCTTTTAATATTACAACAAATAACACAACACCATCACAATAGCAATTAAAACATAATGAATGGTTCAAACTGTAGATTAAAATCTGTTGGTAAAACTACAAAAGCAAATCCCTCGACTACCCCGATCAGTCCTGTTCTGTGTCTGAAATAAATATCCATCAAAAACATTCTAGATAATGAGAGCAGTTTTAGGAGAAGTGGCTGCAGTACATCCGTCTCTCTCCAGCTATAAAGGCAAACCTGGAAACCCCCCACACGGGCCGGTTCACTTTTTTATGATTACATTGTCTCACTCTCGTCGGTGTCCGCCTCCAACACTGGACTTTGTTCCACGAATATGAGACTTTGATCAAAAAGCTAATTATATCAAAAGAACCCTGGGTACTGACACATGTAGCAAAATAGCAAACAGTCTGATAAAAGAAGCACAAGATTCGAAATTAAGATAAATGAAAGGGTAATACATGCATTACAAGTCACATGTTTCAGTGTCTTATGATATTCAATCACACACTCAGAGGAAATTAACGAGATAAATAATGATTACAATCAACGACAAGAATTTGGAGGGTCGTGCATAAAATAAAACAACAACTCATGACCCAGAGCGTTTCACCTTATCCGTTCTGGACGGATGACTTGCAATAGAAAATAAAAAAGCAGCATTTATGGATAATTTCACACTGAAAAGTTCCACGTCAGAGGTACAGAGGAGAACACTGTGTATGCTCAGGTTAAAATCCATCTACGGAGACCCAGAGGAGGATATTTTATCACTCCAGTGATGAGGCGATGATGGCCTCGGCAGCTCAGCCAACTCACTTTAATCTCAACGACTTGGCCGGGACACAATACAGAAGCCCAGATACTGGCTGAAAGCCCCAAACAAGCAAGACATGGCGGAACCCGGGAATCCCTGACAGAACCACTCAGAACAGGGGTGTCAAACATAAGGTTCTTGAGCCAAACCTGGCCCGCAACAGGCTCCAATTCAGACTTTAACACATTTATTAAAAGTAGCAGCCACAATAAGACAAAATACACCATAAAGTCAAAACAAAAAATACGGCTCCAGCAAATCTGACGAAATAAACTTTTGATTTTGTTTTGGAATTAGTTCGTTCACAGTGTCTTCAGACTCAAAATTGAGTTAGTTAAGAAAAACATGCAACTTGGATTGCACAACACACACTGCCACAGTCAATCTGTCAGCACACATGGATGTGAAACACGACGAGAATCCATTCATACCGCAACCTCTGCTGAGCTGTCATTTTCAAAGCCTGAGGTCTAATCCCCAGATCGAACTAAAATAAAACAAAAAAATCATGAAAGAAAGCAATGTATCAGCATTTAAAAAAAAAAAAGAAGTGAGAGTGTAAGAGGGAAGGAAAGCTTGAGATGGGCCAGCAGCTGCAGAGGAACATCCTGAAGCTTTTACAGAGCAAACACTGGACGCCAAAAAAACAACCTCAGAATGTAGAAAAACAGATTCGCAGTACAAGCACACCCAGCATCATATTCCCCCAAATCCTTAACATCTCTTAATCCCAACAACTACCAGGAACCAGCAGGACATTGAGCAGCATCTGTAATGTTTCAGGAGCTGTCATAAACACCCTCAGCGAAGGCACTATGGTCACGGAAAACAGCAGCTTTTCTTTTTCAGAAGCAACCATGGAAGTGAGCCTGACGGTTAGAGAGACCTGAATGATCGCATTCCTGCAGCCGACGACTGATGTTAGTTATTAATCCAAACACACCCTGGATGAAGCCACACAGTTCCTTACCTCAACGACACACAGCATGGAGACAAACTCTCCCTTTGCAACACAAAGCCAGAAAATCCAAAAACAGATGCAGTCTGTCCTGATCTCCTGTGTGTGTGTCAATGTCAGTGTCCTTCTTTTTTTTTTTTTTTCTTTTCACTGACTGACTAAAAAGGTACAGTTTGGTTTGCTCGGCTCTGGCTCACCTGCTTCCTGAATGAGTGCCTGCATATTTCTGTCTGTGTGCCAGAGTGTGTGTCAGTCTGTGCGTGCGTGTGTGTGTGCGCGCACGCAAGCTTGCAATGGCTGCGTTGCTACCGTGTCTTTCTGGGTGGTGTATATGGCTCACATTGTGCTCCATCTTCCTGCTCCCCTGTCAGTCATGTGACCGAGCGGGCTGCCGCGATTGGCCGGGAGGGGAGCAGGAGAGGAGGGAGTGCTGGGATGGATGGCCAGAGGGAGGGCTCAGCAAGGGCGGCGATAAGAGAAGGGGGGGGGGGGGGGGGGGGAGGCGTGACGAGGAGGAGGAGGAAAAAGATATCTAATGTAAGATGTAAACAGTACACAAACAGGTCAGTGTTGTGTGTCCTGATTGCACACAAGCTACACACATATTAATAGCCGAAAGCATATGAGCACACACTCATGATTATCCTCCGAGCAGAGAGAGAAAATGAAACAGTGCGTCATTTCTTTATCAACAACGCGACCTGTGAACTGGTGGTTTTGAAAATGCTGTGGTCTGACCTGATTTTCACAGCAGCAGCTATCAGATTCCCGAGGTGAAACAACACCGAGGACGACTGAAACACAGGCGGTGTCAGACTGTCCACCACCTGATGGGCGTCAGCTGCCTGTCTGGATGAGGACCCAGTCACTTTTTACAGTATTTAGGGAGATTCCTCACAATAAATTAAGAAAAAGAAATGAAGTAGGACTTGTCAACTAGTTAAAAAAGTAAAACCTTGAAGCTGTCGCACTGTGTATTCAGGTTCAACATGTTCCCATTAACTCCCCAAAGTGTTCATCTTTGACAATGTGAAAGTGTGCCTTACAGTAGCAATTCCCAAACGGACAAAAAAAAGGTGTTCCAAGAGAGTTACATAGAATACAGCCTCACTGGAGCAATGGACACAATTCGAGCTAAATGCATCTTTGGTGAAAAACTGCAGAGTGAAATTTGGAAACTGCAAACTGAAAAGACACCAGTCCCTCAAACACCCCGACACGGAGTGTAAAAACAGAGTTTATCCTCAGACAGAAGGAACTCATCGTTACAGAATATAACAAAGAAACTGGATTTCTCATATACTGTGCTGCGAGGTTCCTTCAATTTTTCTGTGACTGTATAGAGCGTGGTGTGGGGTCGCCAAGGGTTCCAATGGCAAAAATGCTGGCCCCTCAAGAAAAATATTGGGAATTGCTGATGAGTTGCATTGTTTTTCTTAGACCGTGAAGGATCACAGCCTCCCCAGGTAAACAATGTCAAATTCATCCTGCGTGAAGCTGCAGACGTTGTCCATGCAGAAAACTTAAAATCCAAGCAGTTCACTGTCATTAATCTCTATTTGCAAGGCAGCGTCACATGATAATACTGCTGCACGGTGACACATGTGCACATGCTGAAGCGATAGGAGGCTCTGTGAATGTTCCAGGACAGAAGAGTTGCTCAAATCACAGACCTCTGGCATGTCAAAGCAGGAAAAGCACAAATGTATAAAAGATGACTCCCTGCCATTCCTGCAGTATCCTGTTATTGTTCTTGCTGCTTTTGGCTTGAATCCGACTTGTGAAAGATTTGTGGGTATTTGTTACCGGGTTCACCAGCACTTCTTCAACATAGCATGACAAACCCTCACGGATACAGGTGGGCCGACACGTTAAGAATCAGAATGGAGCTGCAGAATCTACGTCGCCGTTTCGATTAATCAGATTGAAATCTTTCCAATTGAGGGATCAGTTTGTCCTGTAGGCTTGGAGATCATATGAACTGATCAGAATGATGTGAATATCATCCGATTCAGTCAGTGGCTCAATCCCATAATGCTTTGGCCCGGAATGTTGGCTGTTTGACATGCACACATGAGCCAGAGATTCAGATGCATTTGTCAGCGCCACAGTCTGTTAGTTTCTCACAGATTTTGTTAAACAAGTGAAGCTTTCCAGTTGTCAAGCCTTTCAACTGTTTTAAAGCTTTAATATTGTAGCGTTGTCTCCTGCATCGACCAGTCGTGTCTGCTTCCACTCCTTTCCTCTCCTCAGTACATGGAGGGACACATTGACACTGCAGAACACACAGATGCACAAAACTCCGACAGTGGGAACCGGTACGATGTGTTTACAAAGACTGGATAGGACTGTGTCATCCTGATTTCAATCAGCCAGAACCCATATAATCAGATAAGAGCGCTTACATGAGGCGATTTCAATCAGATTGGCGTTTAACTCGATTGTCTAAGTGATAGTTACAGTTCAAGTACTATGAAATAGTTTAACATCAAAAAGATAACAACTTTAGTTTGAGTATGTTGTAAAATGCATGTTTTTTTCCCCTCAAAACAACAATACAATCATTAAAAATTTTGTAAAATGTTATACTGTACAATGAGAATTAGACACTGAAGACCAGTTCCTGAGCAATATGATTCTTTCTGCCTCCATAACACTGTTGACTCCTTTATTCATTCAAAAATGCATTTGCTGAGGAGCTTTTTGGACGTCTCATACATGGAGTTATCATCGGCAGGGATTATTAAAGCAGGACCAAGAACCTTATCACTATGGACAAATGTGATTTTAGACGTTTTGTGAAAAGAAAACTGATAATATGAGTTGTTGGTGGCAGATATATGAAAAACAAAACTATAAAGGTTTTTGTTTTGATGGCTTTCGGTTTCTTCATCATGATGGTGATGAGTTTCCTGAAGATACAAATCCGACAGAAGGTTATGCCTCAAAACGCCTTCACGACTTAAATCAAAGATTTTCCTGCATCTCTCAGAAACATCATGTACTGCATAATAACATTTCTTTACCCAAGAATCCAAAGAATATCAAGACAACCTGCAGCAAACTCAGTTACTATTATAAAAGCAGACGTTCAGCTGACTGTATTCACGGCAGCCTTGACAACTTTCACACTGATTTTCAGAGAAATAATAAAAGTCAACCACAACAATAAACCAGCACACAATGAGAACCATCGGAAAGAGCGATAAATAAAAGATAGAGTAATATCTTGACATAATTGGTGCACAGTGCACTGCATCTTGTTCAACTGAGTAAAAACAGCTCCTCAACAATCAACAAACAAAGTCTAAGATAAAGCTAATAGGAGGATGGTGCAGCAACATTTGTAGAAACCAATTACAAAAAAGCAACACACTTCTTTAATTCAGGTTCTGTAACTGTACAATATTAAAAAGCTAATCTCTTGGTTAAAAAGCTCACAGTCTTCAGCAAGGATGGTCAATTGCTACAATTTGACAAGTGACTATAAAAGATTATACAAACCACAGATGCAACAACAAGCAGGAAAAGACAGATGAAGACATGGAGCTGTTTGAATGTGTGACATACTGTAGGAGCTCTGCATCCGTCAGCGCCGTGGACTGCAGCAGGTGGAGGATATGGGAGGACTCTGAAGACGTGCTGATATCTCCTTCCTTCCCAGCTTTGGCCGTCAGCTTGTAGAGACTGGAGCAGCTGAGAGCGAGCTCCAGGGCATCCATCCAGCACCGGCCTGGGGAGCAGACAGATTTTTGAGAAACGGGAAGGCGCGCAATGCCACAAATCCTGAGCACTGGAAACGCAATCCAACGGAAAGCGTTGCACAGAAGCCTCACCGTCAGATTCAGACGCGGCTCTGAAGATCAGGTAGTTGCTGGGTAGCGGCTGCGTGATGGAGCCAACATTCTCTCCTTTGGGACCCTGAGCATATGGATCAAACAGTGACTCACGCTTCATGTTGTGTCTTCATGTTGCACCAACAGAAACTAAATGCTTTCCCATGGGCAACGAGCATAACGTTTAACCGAAGAGGATAATTATTACTGGGGGGAAAAAAAGCTATTTAGGAAAAAAACCAAACTGAGCATCAATCAGCCAAATCAAGCTTGTTCAAATAATTTCAGTGTGCAATAGAACCAGTCTGAGTGTATTTTCTAAAACCCCCACTAGGAGTCACTCAAGCCAGGCTTTTTCTAAAGCTACATATAGGGGATTATAATTATGTGTTTGGCTTGTTTAAACAAAGACAGACCTACAGTGAGTGACTGCAACATTCAAATCAGTCGTGATTGAAGTCTTTCAATGGGATTTTGATCTGTGTCAGATTGAACGCTAAACCTTTCCTCCCGACACGCAGTCACTGGGTTGATGGAAATGCTGTTGAGTCTGTAAACCCAGCTGACCTTGACAGCCCAGATTGATTTGTCCAAAGGGTGGTAGAGCTTGAAGCAGAAGCCATCCTTCTTGGAGGGTCTCTCGATCAGCTTGCAAGCACTGAGGAGGATGGTGCCCACCCAGTGGTCTGTTTTCGGGGTCTTATAGATCAGCAGCACGCCGGGCCTCAGGGCACACCACAGCTTGGTCCAGCTTTTCAAGGAACCACGGATCTACAGACGTAAAGAAGAGGAGATGAAATGAGAGTGAACCAATACTGACGTATGTTTACGGAGAAGATTAAACTGTGAAAAAAGGTCAAATTGCTTCAGGTGAATAATCTGAACAGGTTTCAGACTGTAAAACTACTGAAATAATCATTTGCAGTATTGATTAGTAGTATGCACATAAGTAATGGCTCAGTGTGACTATTAATCTGGATTTTGATATTAAAACTGCATATAATTCACACCCGATACCTTTAGCCAGTTGGACATGATGACAACACTGGGGTCCTTGAGGGCAGTGGACAGTTCTTTAGCTGCCCGTTTCTTCTCCTGTCTGTAATTCTGCTTTTGAACCTGTACAAAAAACAACAAAATAACAGAAAATTATATTATGCTTCAACCTGATTTCCATCTTAGAAGACAGCTAAAAGGCTCAACATATTGCTTGACTTTTAACATTTCTTGAGAATATCTGAAATATAAATACATTTATTTTATTATCACGTCATCCCAGACATACACATTATATTCATACAGAGCATTTAATTCAGATGAGCGATCTTTATTTATTCATTCCATGATGAATGAAACACTGTTCAGCATGTCTCCAGCAAGCGGGTGATTTTTACCTTCAGCGACTCTTTCCTGGCCAGCTTCTCTGTGGGGGAGGGACAGTCCTTCTCCACACCATTAAACATCCTGGACTCAGACTGGAGGTGGGCGGGAGGAGAGACGGAAAAAAAACACAAACTTAAACGATAAACACTGCTAACTATTACCAGCCTAGCAAAGATACAGTCTCCCTCATGTTTCCATAACTCAAAATCCCAGAAGACACAAACTATGTCTTATAAGTTTAATACTTGATAATACAGAAAAGAACACGATTCACTTAAAATGAGGAAAGCCTATTTGACCAAATTTTTGTTTCCGGTATAATCTTTAAAGAAAAAAAGTTTGTTTCCTATCAAGGTTGTGGAGGTGACCACACTCCAAACGTTCCCTTGATTTTACAGATAAGGAGAAAGTGTTGACCACAACATCTAGTTATTAGATTTTACTGAGACTACAATTCAGCATAAGCACAAACATTACAACCCACAACATCTGCTGAACCCACACAAGGTTAACTAAACCTATCTTAAAGAATTGTACAATTACATGAAAATATCAAGGACAGCATGGAAGGGGGAGGGGCTGTTCTCAGTCTCATATTTTTCCCATGAGGGCTGTCAGGGTGGAAAACGGGGCAAAAGGCCAGCGATGCAGCTGTGCATGAGAATTATTCCACGTATGAAAGGGGCAATATTGCAAGACTGAGCAAAGCGAAGAAGACACGAGGAGAGGAGACGAGACAACATGTCTATCTGTTTCACAGCGGAAACACTTATAGAGCATCACTAATTAATATCACTGAAGAAGGAGACAGACTGCGAGCACTAATACAGCATAAGCAGCACGAGGACAGAATAGGTCTGGGATGTTAAATAGATGGCTTGAGGACCTGAAGACACAGTTCCCACCATGGCCATGACATTCTTATCGTAATGCAGTGGCTTACCTTGTTTTTTATATGTTACTTTGGATTAGCTGGTTCTGTGTCATCAAAAGAAGTGATTTGATTGTATTTAATGACCCATTTGTGCAAAGCTCTGACAATACTGTAATACCTTTGAAAACCTACAGACTTATAGGATCGAGGTTGCTTAATGCTGTAAGCCATCGAAAAAGGAGTTATGACAGATTGTAAAAAGAAACAGTGTTTGCTCACCGAATGAGTCATTTACAGTGAGCTGTTAGGAGGACTGCCCAATCAGGATCTGTGTTCTTACCTTGCTGCCTGGTGATTGGGCAGGACTAAGTTCATTACTCAGCATGGAGAGACCGTTCCTGTCTGTTTCACTGCCTGGTGGGAACCCACAACACACAGTCACATACAAATGAACTCGGTAAATAAACCTGCTGACAGACAATTAAAGCGCGGCAGCCGCCAAAACAGCTAACGAGCAGCAGCTGAGCTCCGTTGATTTGTATGGATTAAGTACATTACAGCACAGTACAGCAGATCCTCACATACACTGGAATCCACTCCAATATGTCTTTGTTCTGTTGTCCTTCTCTACCTGGACTGAGGTTGTAGAGGTCGTTGTCTCCTCCATAGGACAGGTTCCTGGTGAGGGTGCGGGGGTCAATTTTGGGCGGGGAGGTGGCGCTGGGACACAGAGAAAACCTCCGATGGAACAGATTCTCCTCCTTCATCCTGACAACCTGCTTGTCGTCTGCAATGAGAAGAAATCAAGCGGGGGAATGAACAGAATTAATTCTGATGAAAATACTGTGTGTCTTAGGAGAATTGCTTGTGCGTGTATTCATATCAGAAATAACAAACAGTTGGAGTTGATTTCTCCTCACTCCTTCTTTGGAACTGGATCTTTCTTGTTGATTCTGCCTGTTTGTCTGACTCCGGGCACTCCCACTCCATCCCGACTCCTTCCCTCTGCCTCTTGGAGTATGTTTATCTGTCTGAGCCCCCACCCCTGCAGCCCTCCACGCTAACAAAGACCTACTGTACGAAGACATGTCGGCCTGACCACATAATGGCACTGTGCGTGGCAGTGACAAGCAGTTCAGGCTGCACATTGTCAGAGTACAGGACAGATAAAGGCCTCCACCAAGTTCAGTTGGTTCTGTTCACAGAGACCCACTGTCTAAAATAACCCCACTGCCACTACTACCACTCCTCCATCGTCCAATTCTCTTCAGCCAGCCAAATGATTCTTCTTCAGTCATTCCCTTCACATCCGCATGAAGCCCGTCTACTGATGATGATCACATTTCATCACACAGGAGACGGAAAAAGCAGCTGCTGCACTTGTTTAGTGGGTGAAGCAGAGGCTCTGCAGTGTCCTGCTGCTGTTGCACTGTTTTTAATTTAAAGCAATAGGTGGATGAGTCATATCTCAATCCACCATCGGTGTGTTTAAAAAAAAAAAAAAAACTCAGCGCAAGCACAAAAAAAACATATGCCTCCACGCATATTGCTTTTCCCCTCCACTGGGCTTTGCTGCTATTGACAAGTCGCCAACTATTCATAGCATGTTCCCAACATCTGCCGATGGTCACGGCTGTTTTCAGATGGATCATTATCCTCGTCTGAACGGGCAGCGGGCTGATCATAGCAAATCGGAGCTGATGGTAAAACACTGTGCCTAATGGAGCGTAGCTGTTACCACCTGGGTCTGTCTGGACGGCCCAACTGTGCTCCGCTTAGATCAATATAATCCTATTGGCTTTCTCTCAGTGCACAAACACATACAGTAGACAGCGGACCCCTCTGACTCTCAGCCTACGGAGCAGTCTCGCCTACGAGTCGTCAATTACCACATCCAATAACAGTGTTACATAAAAATTCATTCATAGAACATCTTCACAGACTGATTCAACGCTCTCACATCACTGCACTGCGATCACACTGAGACAAGTGCAGCGAGTCAAAGTGTATATCCTGCTACGAGCGACAGAGTTTACTAAAAAAGCCTGTTGTTTAAATGGCTAAAACTGGAAACTTTAAATATATTGGTAGGGCTTGGGGGATTTGTCCGTTGTGCATTTTGAAGACACAAAGGCTTGCTAGCATCTTTAGACTGGCCACACCACTCCCTGCTTCCCTCTATGAGTCAGCCTCGCAACCTCCTGACTTCCTTCTCTCTTCTGACTGAGCAATCTCCTCTATTCTTTTTCCCCCTCGTCCTCTTTGCATTTTCCCCTGCAATCAAACCGACGGCAACGGAGGACCAAGATATGCCAGAGAAAATGCAAAATTTAAAAGGAGCCTTATTTGTCCTTGTGGGGCACGTCTATTAATAGCACTCTGTTGCTGCAGTGCACGCGTGCATGTGTGGTACAGTGCAGAGCCCTGGATGGGGTGCAGGCTGCATGGAAAAGAGCTCCAAGCTTCTGCGTTACACAACAGTCAATGCACCGCGCTGCCAAGCTCCGCGGTAATGCACACAGACACACATTTAATAGCACTTACAGTGCGGGCTCTCAGTTAGGTCAAGATGTGGCCAGACATGTAAAGTGACAGGACAGACCAATCACAGCTGCTCCTCACAGCTGCAGGGTGGGATTAGTTTGAGGGGGGGGGAGAAAAACTAAGAATCTGAGCACATTACGCATGGGTGTGGCATCCGCACATGCTTAATGTGCCTTTGTGCTCTGTGGGCCAGCCATTTGAATATTTAAGGTCATGTGTGTGTTTTGCGAGTGATGTAACTATCAAATATAAGCATGTCGACATGCATATGTGTGTGTAGGCATGCCTTACTGCCACAGACTGAAGAGAGGATTACACATGCACACGATGTAGCGCCAAAGGAGAGATAAAACGCATATCTCCAAGTAGCCAATCCTAGGACCAGTAGTGAAGCGGTGCGCCATGTTCACAAACCAGATCACACAGAACAAAAATTGCAAATACAGTCCTAACACATCAGAGGAAATTACTGCCAAAGAAAACACTTCTCATCCACTTGTGTGTGTGAATGTCTCCATAAGCAGGCATTCAATTAGTCACATCGATGTGGTGTGCTGTTTGACCACAGAGGACCACAGGGGGAAAAACACACTCTTCACTGAGATGAAAGAGGACAGGAGATGGATCATCTCTAATTTCAGAAATCAACAGAGCTGAATGTAGTCGTAAACATTTCAAGAACGCAGAGGGAGTGCTGGAAATAGTACAATGTCCACACTTCTTCGACATTTTAAAGAGAGTAGTCAATAAGTAACTGTAGCCCTAGAAAGAGAGAGGGAGGGGTTGTTACCTTCAGCTTTCATGTGCAATCTACAGGCGCATAACTACAGCCGTGGTGTCCATATGCATCCAACGCCTGCACAGAGGCGGGGTCTGAGCGTCGTTAAAAAGTTCCACCTTCGGACCCGTTTTCAGAAAGTTGCATTTTCAGTGGCCTGAGTATTGCTCAAACACAATACAAGGTTTGTTTTTTCCCTGGAGATCTCTGTGTAAACAGGACCTTAATCTTACTGATAAAAATATGATATTAATATATCCAAGAAGAGCTTGAGGCCACACTTTATTGGCTCTATGTAGTGATTCCACTAAAATTCCAGCATCACATGAAACCATGCTGAAATTCAACCGCCGCCGTTCAGTGTACACAAAGCATCATGTTTGCAGAGCCATGTCAACATCAACTTCTTCCAGCACAACTATGCTACACACAGGTGCTGGGGTAATATTTACCCACTGATATGAACCGTGCAGAAAAGATAAGACAGCAAGGAAACAACAAAAGGCCAGTGGAAAAAAAACACACATATGAGTCATACATTAACCTTGAACTTGGAAAAGGCCACTTCTTCATAAAAAAAAAAAAAAAAAAAGAAAAAAGGCTTGTGTGGCCCAGAGATACTCTATGGAGGGGAAAGCACTTCACTCACTGTCACATGGGTGCTGTTTGTTTTTAGTAATGATTACACCAACCGGGAAGGCGGGGTGTGTGTGTGTGTGTGTGTGTGTGTGTGTGTGTGTGTGTGTGTGTGTGTGTGTGTTTATAGGATGGAAAGGAACAGTTGACATGTCCCAACCTGTGCGATGTTATTACGCCTGACTGATCCCACTCGCACAAATAATCCTCGCCACACAAGTTCGAGATGAAATGTTCAAGGTTTACAATAAAGGAGCAGTAGGGAAAGCATGCAAATGGCATGTTTTTGCTCACAAACCGGTTTTCTTTTCTAATATCAGGCAAATAGGTAAATATAACATAACCTTTCATGTACTTTAGGTAAACAACTTAAAACTCCTCCTGAATGCTTGACATATATTTGTAAAACACTAACCCTGAGAAGGATTTCATCAGCCACTCATCGGCTGAGTTGAGTTTTCGGTGCAGCTGCTTCCAGTGTGGATGCAAAAATAAACTCTGGGACTTGGTAGTTTATTGGTTGAGAGTCACCTGGAACAGCAACTTGATCATCCGTCCATGTACTCACTATTGTTAATGTTTACAGTGCATATTGTTCTCTGTGTGCATGTTTCAAGACAAAAACAACCAACTAGCAGCCAATTATGAAAGTCACATGGCTGTCAGCGTTTCAGCTGTTTCCATGTAAACGGGCATCATTTACAAAATACTGCCATCTAATGCAAAACCTCTCTGAAGTGAAAATTCAACACGATTCCTTTTCACTTGGAATGTTGTCTTTTCAACGTGGCCGAGAGAAACTGCTCGTACAGGAGCTGGAAGAAATGCTGTTTTTGTTTGAAAGCAATCATAATAGACTGTGGACCAAATGCCCTGTTTTTAGCCACAACTTTGAACTGACAAGGTGCCCGTAGGCTAAAAAATATGACCAAGACACTCCCCATGCCTGTCAGAGCAACAGCAGCAGTAACAAATGCATTGTGGGTCATTTGAGACTTGGTCCGCACTAACTGGTGTGAAAACACCCCAACTCTCTCTGGTGTCACTATAAGCGCTTTATGCAGAATGTGCTCCAGATATTCATCTAAAGAAATACATTCAGTACCAAGGAGTGTGTAGATTAGACTGAAAATTCATGCTGTGGCAACATCACCAATTGAAAAAGTCGTCAACTCCCTCAGTTGAAGGTAGATTGTTATGCAAATCGTACAATGCGATCATATAGCACAAAAAAAAGCATTAATTCCTTAATCTACCTCTAAAATGATATGAAATCTATTCTAAGAAAGAGAAAGGATGCTTCAATATATCAGAAGATAATTGTTTTGTGATTACTTAACTCTAACCACAAAAAATGTAGTTTAACCTCCTGAGAACCAGAGTAACCAGACTGAGTCTGTCCCATTCTTGTAATGCCGCTGAGCAGATGAGCTGAGTGGACTAAGTCGTTTCACGTTTACTTCACTTTGGCAGCTGCTCGTTTGCACAACTTCCACCATTATGAAATGATAGGCTGTCAAAACAAATGCAATACGAGGCAGAACATGTCAAATGGAAGTTGCCTCAGTAAGTCATGCATTGGTCAATCACTATGCGTGACAAAATATTTACAATGTATATAGTATATTAAGATAAGTGTCCAGAACTAGTCTAACAATACCAATAAAACACCAACAAATATTTGGATAACGGGGATATGATCAGTCGAAGTACAGCTTCATGTGGTCTTAAATATAACCCAGCGCAGTGAGAGCCAAAGACAAAGGCAGCCTCCACTAAAACTCCATTGTGCGATCCCTCAAGTGAGCACTGCAGTATGTGCACAGCTTGAGAGGGACTGCAGGAGCCTGACAATACTGACAGCCTGCACCAAACCAGCTGTTCCTAATATGATGGCGCAGATTAAGCCCAGACACTCCCTCATCGCTCCATCACTCCAGCTAGCCTCCCTTCAGCGCCCCGGACCACGTTAACCCCCCCGTCTCCAGTGAGGACGCGGCTAATGGATGGCTGCATGACCTAGATTTACACCAATAGAAGTACCCAAGTACAGTATGTGCATCTACAGTGAAGTCAGCTGCATATTGAAGCAGACAGGATTAATATATATCTATATAAATAAAATACAACTTAGATTCAAGTTAATCTTGATTTTTCAGCATCATGCATAAATAACATGGTTTAACACATTCAGAAAGCAGGTCAAGACAAAGGCTCCCTTTATGACTCCAAATGAACAAAGTATACCACTGCTCAATCTGAGTAAAATGACTCAAGTGTTAGCCACTGCCCTTCCAACGTTCAGTTTAAAGTGTTGTCCTGAATGAAACAGAACAAGAGGCCACATTTGAAACTGTTAATACCAACCACATTTGAAACTGTTAATACCAACAGCATCTAAAAATGATCAAGTCAGACAACAACAAATCAAAATTCAAAAGAAAGTGGAACTATGATTCCTGTTAGTGTTCTAAAACCATACTCTGTGGGAGGATGTGCTGCTTAGTTGTTCTATTCCGAGTCATGCAGGAATGCAAGAATATTTTTGGGCTCTCTCTTGGAGAAAACATCTTCAGCTAAACTGCCCATTTTATCTGACTTAAAATAGGAAACCCTTGTAAGGTCTGGGGTGATCGATCGCCTTGGTGAAACCTATATCCACCGTCTTTTATCCAGCATGCCTCTCTCTAATGCCACAGCGATGTCAGCAGCTGCACATTGTAATTATATTGTTAATTTCTCTTGTGCATATGGTGGAGAATTAAATCTGGACAATTTGCCAGAGGTCATAAAAGCTCTTGTAAGCCGTGAAATGAACATGAGGAGGAAAGGAAAGGGTACAAATATGTCAGTTGGTCAAAGAGGTTTCGGTGTTTTATGCGCTTCAGCTGAGACTAGCAGGAGACACAGCCTCCCTCAATACATCGAGTCTGTTCCTGGGAACAGAGTCTTCTGTCAGGGAGAAGGCAAACGTCAAAACAATGCAAGCCTGCAAATGAAACCAGGTTTCCCAACAGGGAAGAAGAGACTCTGTTTAGACTGAAAGTGAAAAGTGGGGTTAAAGCTAACAACTAGGGAAGCACCGATACCACATTTTAACAGGATCAAACGATGTACGTGTAGAGGTACTGGTATCAGCGGATCCCTACTAACAGCTAGAAGCATTATCATTTTACTGGCGTCCCATTTGAGATCAAATACGGTCCCGAAGCTAAAATGAGCATCTGCATCCATAATAAGTAAAGAGCTATCACTACAACAACTGAAACTCAAACCATTTTTAGTTTGCAAATGGATTTACACTGTTCTTCCACAGTAAAACATGCACTTGCAGACATTTCTGAATGTAAATCATGGAGCATTTATTAAAAGTCAGTCTAGTCAAATCAATAGGTTCTGAAATGCACAGCCCAACTGTTTTGGTTCAGTAAGCAACATTTAATTTGTATCAAACGCCTGAACAACAAATCTCACAACTGTAGCAGAATTGGGAGGACAGCCTTCAAACTTAGAACGGCACATTTATCTCGTCTGAAAGACTTCAGCCTAGTTGTTAATTTGTTCGCTTGTGCTTTCATCGAATAAATCTAAATAACAGAGCAGGTCCCAGGACACAGACTGGAGCCATGCTTGACCTGATAGACAGACCAGGCCAGCTGGCTATGTATACCTCTGGATGCAGGCCAGGGGGTTGCTGTGTGTGAGAACGGGCCTGAGGGAGGCCTAACCGGACCGGCCTGACGGAAAAGGGTCCGACTGAGATGCCAGGCGCAATCCCTTTGTGTACATAAAAATCCAAAGACACACAAGTGCACATGTGTATATATACACACAGAGGCTCACGTTGGCCATTTAAAGTAACACAGGACCTAAATAGTGGACGTTCTGCAGGCGTGACTTCGACTCGCTCCTTTGTTTTCATTTCCTTGGTGGCTATTTAAACAGGATCTTCTGGGTGACAGAGGAACGAACATGACAGAAACAGACTGTCAGGCTCATACGCAGAACAGCACACACCCAAAGACAAACACAGATCGACACAGATCTTGAGGAAACTTTAATTCAACCATGTGCTAGAATAAGAAACATTTAATAACACTGTGGAAACAGAGTGTTCGGAGTATCAGAGTATTCTTCACCACAGACTAGTTCATAAGTCACAGAACTTCTAGTTTAGATAAAAATATCACATGTATTTGCGTGCATTTCAATTCTTATCTGGGAGAATTTGAGTCTGTTAATATCAGAATATGCCATATCGATTTAATATCCACACAAATATCAATTTATTTTCACTTGTCACTGAAAGTCTGAAAGAGTTTTGGTTGCTTTCGGTCAGCGGTGTCAAACATAAGGTCCGTGGGCCAAAACTGGCCTGCAAGAGGCTCTAACCCGTCCAGTCAAACCACAACGCAAACTGTAAAATTTCAAAGAAAAATTGTATTTTCTCTAAACAAATTTCTTTTAGCTGACCCAATAGAACACTGAGACCTGAGCTGAGATGTCAGTCATGCTGCCATGACAGATAGCAAACTAGCATCAGCCTCAAAGCCATGCTGTCAGAGTTCGATTTTAAAAACACACATTATGCAACAGCTACAGCAGATGTTGTTTTGATTGCGTCATTGTAATTTGGACCAGGAAATATCATGAAAATTGGTTTTCTGTTGAGATTGGAATCATTTTCAGTACTAAGTGTCTGGTTTTTGTGAAAACAGATATTATCATCACCAATACTCAAAGTTAAAGATGAAATTTTGGCTGGAGGTAGCC
The DNA here is from genome assembly GCF_902148845.1 of Salarias fasciatus. NCBI lineage: Eukaryota > Metazoa > Chordata > Actinopteri > Blenniiformes > Blenniidae > Salarias > Salarias fasciatus. The sequence goes on from NC_043751.1 coordinate 25,772,531, forward strand.
CTTGAAGGAAAATATGTTTGACACACCTGGTATAGAGGAAGCTCTAAAAATAAGACTTTCGTGAAAACAAAAACAGAAAGGCTGAGAGCTGAGGCAGAGTAAAGACAGAAAGTAGCTGTGTGATTATTTGAATTTCCTAACCCCGCAGGGGGCTCTGGCCTTGAAGAATGTTTTTTTTTTGTCTTAACAGCATGTCATTAGTGCTCATTGACCAGCAGAGTGTTGCATCTGAAGTTCCTCATTTAAGAGTTTGACTGTATCAACAAATTTCAAGCGAAGGCACCAAAGTGTCACGTCTCCTCTTGAGCTCTGCATGTCACTCCTGCATTTTAACTCCCCGCAAGTCAGGACATGAAAAAGCAATATATCAGCCAATTTCGCCATCCCACTGTACCATGAATTATAAATCAGGGTTTTGCAAATGAGATTCTTTCTTTTGCTCCACTTCAGGTTGCTGTAGTCATTTCAATGTCCTGTTACATTATGACAAGGCCTCATTATGGAGCCGAATCCCTGTGAGGCTGAGTAGGTAATAATAAAGCTGTGGAGATTGCATGGAGAGTGGGGAGAAAGGAGGATAAAATGAGCCTGTGTGATGAAGCTGGCACAGGTTGCAGGATGGGCCAAGTGTTTTTCCTCAGGGGAGAATGAGCAGGGAGGTCAGGGGGGGCTCAGACAGACCGACAGGAGGTGTGAGAGGCCGCGAGGAAGACGCCCGGCAGCAGACAATCCCGTGCTGGACGTAAGTCACAAGATAACAGATGACAAGGTGTTGGATAAATTACTTTAATTAATGACGTTAACGCACAATGAGGAGCAGCAGGAAGCAGCCAGATAGCGATAGGGAAGTCGAACAACGGCCAAGTTACTGATGTAACTGTCAAGGAGAAAAGCATTAGACTTTTTTTTTTTATAACTCCTTCAATAAACTCTCCAATTCAGGGCGTGTCAAACAAACACATTGTAGTTCAAGAACCACATGCAATCCAATTTCATTTTGAGTGGGCCACATCGGTAAAATATTAGATTTTAGATTTAAACTTTAAAAAGGTTTTCTTTGTTGTGGTGCAGAGCAAAATGCATTGAGTATATCTAACTAAACAATTAGGACTGAAAATGATTACAACCTCAACATAGAGCCAATTTTAAAGGTGCCTTATAGTGAAAAATACAGTGAAATGTTTTTAATGGTTTTAAGGCTGATGCTTGCAATGATCTGAGGGTCTTGGTGTTGAGTTGTGTCCACTACTCTAAAGAAAGTTGCTTGGGGAAAAAAAAAAAAAAAAAAAAACGAAAAGAAAAAGAAAAAAATATTTTCTTTCTTTCAAATTTGTTTGGCGGGCCAGATTAGAAACTCTTGCGGGCTGGTTTTGGCCCACGAGCCTTATGTTTCACAGGCCTGTAGTAGTTAATACCACAATCATGCTTTTACCTCCTTATCAGCATTGGAGCTGAAACAACATACGGAGTAAACTAGATACTTTCGATAAACGCAGTACCAGCAAGGCTTCAGATGCAACAGAAATTTCAAACTGCGCCAAAACTGCTATGAACACATCAATCTGCAGAAAAGTGTATGATTCTAGAGGGAAACACACAGAGGGGGAGAGTTTCTTTTAAGTTTTGAAATGAGCTGATGAAAGTTGCCTGCTGTGTCCAGCAAACATCAATATCTTGAGTCTCATTTGAGTGGAATACGCAGAGAGAAAGCAGCAGTTCATCTCAGCCTCTATTGGATCCAGTTCAAGGTAACATTTCTAGCTCACATCTGCCGTCCTTAAACATATAAAAATGTTTTTCTCATCCAGCAAGACACTCATCTAATATAGCTGAGATGAATTGATGCTGTCAAACTAAAATGTGAGTTATTAAACATTTAACGAGCAGTAATCGGGTCAATCTGAAAAGAGTGCAGTTTTTCCAAGAAGGCATTTGATGGCCTCGCCATATTCGATGAACCACATTAATATAATGTAATGAAGACTGATCATCCTCACAACGGAAGAGTGACAGAGCTCTGACCTCCTGTCCACCATCTGATCCAGAATAAGTTGAGTGATCATGTCTGATATGATATAGAAACTTCAGCCCTGCTTACAGGCATCGATTTCGCTTCAGGAAACTTTAGTGTTTATGCAGCAACATTTTGAAAACAACATTGTAGCTTTCATTTTAGATCACTAGTAGGTACTGTTCTTTGTTATTGTCATGAAATCACACACACATACTCACACACTCTTGCAGAGAACGATATGCTAAAAACAATCACAATTGCGAGCGCATTCACATTCGAATGGACAGATATCGACGTTGGATTGATGTGAAGTACGACTCAACTACTGAATAAAACTACCAAGTCAAAGATGCAGTCGCAACGTTTCTACAGAAACGTGAATTCAAATGACAACATGCAAAATCTGCACAGAAATGGTCTGGCCAAACTCAGAGTCACAATTTCAAATTAGTGTAAGTACACATTTTATTAAAACTGTGACAACTCAATCCCTACACATGGTTTGGTTGCAAGCAAATGCTCCTGTAAAGGTAAAGTGCCATCTGAAAGGGATGCACAATCTGGTCTTTTTTTTTTTTTTGCTCTGGAAATGGGAGTAAAAATTAAATCATTAACTTGTGCAACAGGAAATGAAGTGCAGAGCACATCTTGCTTGTTGGCTCAGCAAAATTTGAAAAGCACGACGCTGCGCATAATTGGCTAACTCATCCTAGCTGCGGGTTACGCTCAAAGCAGCGGCAGCTAATTAGTTCATAGCTATTCCAACTGTACTTATACCAGCCTTCACTCTTCATTGGTTGCAATTAAAAACTAATCACAGGGCTCGTCAGCATGTGGGAAATGACATTGCAGCATGCCCGTTAACTACAACTAAATGTGTGTGACAGACAGGCACATACACATCATTACTTCAAGTGATGCGCTCCTCTTACAAGACCTATAATTGCAAAGTTGAAATGTAACCCGTTATAAACAATAACAGAAAAAAGCATGTTCTGTCACAGTTTTAATGTAATACTGACTGTTCATCTTATCATTGTCTATAATTCTGTTGCTAAATCAGCCCTACTGAAACGGGCACAGAGTAAAAACACTTTTTCCGAGTCATTGCAGTGAACAGACAGAATTTTAAAAAGCAATAATTCAATGAGGCTGATGTTCATTTGCTTTACGATAAAAGCTTGGTTAAAATAGATCACATAATGATATGCATCTGCACAGTCTTTGCGCAGCGTACTGCCTTGCATACGATTCAGACATATCTGCCGTCTGGGAAGGTTTGCATCTTGTATGGAAACAACCAAACTAATGCAGTGAAGATCCACATTTACATAACGGCATCTTTTTGCCCTCATTATGCGGATCTACATAGAAGAGGCAATGCTGACTCGTTTCCAAATGTCAGTGATACAGAGAGACGCATCCAGCCAGCCTGCAACATGAGGAACACCATAAATAAACATCAAATCTTCCCGTGTCTCACTGTTGCTCTCATTAACTTACATCTTGTTTTACTGATCAAAAGAGACTACCGGGTGCTGCGATTTTTCTGAATGAGTGCTGCAATACACACCGCAGCTTGGATTTTGCTTCGCTAGCACTCCTCCCAATATATTCTGTCTTATAAGCAATTTGGATTTACTTTTGGTTAAACTATTCTGATGCTAGGGCCTGAATTGTGACTCGTCTTAATGAAGTGGCTGCAGGGAAACATTGTGTAACACAGCAGCATAAGGATGGTTTAGAATATGAAACACATATGTGTAAAACACTTTTGGATGATTTATGCACTGTACAAATAATGGATCCATTATTTGTGCAAAGATCCGTTGATTTCGCTACACATTTTACCAATACAAATTAGCATGCAATGATCACTAACCTAAACCTAATGTATGTGCTAATTTATTATCCATTATTTCTGCCACACAAATGGGTAGATCATGCCCATCCCCCAAAAGCACTGGACACATATATGGCATTTAGCGATGCGCCGATACCACTTTTTTAAAAGATGAGAACAAGTATGAACCTTTAGCTAATGGCTGATACAGAGTACCAAAACCAGTACTTATTAAAAACCTAATACATTTTCCATACGCAAAAGATAGCTGAAGTCTATGTGTTGCCATGAACCACCTCAGCACAGCCTCAACATCAACGCTACACCTCCTACAACCTTGAAGCCTCCAGTATACTACTGCGTTTACAGTATGCATCGAGTAATGTGTACAATCTACACACTGCCCCGTGTGTACTGTAGACTGAATCAGGCCAATTCTTAGACTAGACAAGTGGAAAAGAATCATAGAGCGCTTGTTATCTGCTGGCTAGAGTACATGTTTAGTAGAGTAGACCGATACCTGCATGATGCTAAAAATCACTGGAGAAAAAGGGAACTATGAAGCTATTCAGTCAGCTGACAGAGACATAAACTACAATGCTTTTATTACCCTTATCTTAACTGTGCATTAAATCAAAATGTGAATTTGTTTGGCTTTTGAACGCACTCGCATATGACAACGGCAGCCTGGGTTTGAGCTGGTGGGTACAGGCGGAGACATTTTGTCTGGTTAATGTGTAATTTGCTGTTAAATCTCATATAGTTGTTCTCCAGCAAACTCAAGCCAAGATAAACAGCCTGGGCATGACTGAAGCCTAGTGCTTCCTGGCTGAATTAACTGGGTAACTGTTGACTTTTTTTTCCCCACAACAGTGCAAGATGCAGATGAAGTGCAGGGTAGCAATTCAAACTTACAAAAACACTAAACAACCCCAAATTTTCTACATTTTGTTTCCAGCAAGCAACTTTATACTCTGAGCTGCGAAGCATCTATATGGTTTATACTTCCACGAGAGACCAAAATACAGAGTGAGTTATGGGAAGCTAAAAAAAGCAGCAGTAAGTAGTCATTACATTTTCCCTGCCACTGCACCAGAGATCAACATGTACTCCAGGCAAACTGCCTGTTACAGAGCGGCGCATGTCTTTCTGAAGTATCACTTTGTAGACAAGTATCCTCGTGTAACTCTCTTTACTTTTCACTCACTTCCAGGCCAAATGAATGCGACACACCCAGTAAGCTGCTGAGCTCACTTCAGTCAAACTGTTTGCCTTCTGCCAGCGACTCTGCAAACCTGACCCACAATGATTCACAGGGGTCAAAAACACAGTACAGATAGAGATTTTATTCCAGTCAGTGATCAGGAAGAATACTTTAAACTCAATGAGAGCTGTCATAAACAGAAACGTACTCCTCTGTACCTTGAGAGACATGCCCTAATTTTCTGTTCCACTCAGAAAGTGAGTTATCCCTCCTGGCAACACTGGGTAAAAATGTGCTTGCATTTGTGTCATTTTTTTAACTTTATTTTAAGTGGACCGGTGCCTGGAAGAAGATCAGTTCACAAATGAAATAGGAACACCTCAAGCACCGAAGCTTGTATTCTTAGACTGCAACATGGTGCATGCATACCTTATGATTAACTGAGGCTGAAACAGTTAGCTCGCTCAACGGAGCGTATGCATTATTGAGAAATTAAAGTGTGGGCTGGAGAGTGAGAGCTCGGCTTACCTTTCACCTGAACAGCAGGGCACACAGCATCCAGAGGCCTTTGTTGGAGCAGCTTGTCTCACCTGCAAAGATACAACGGTTACAACAAAGTTGCAGTAAAACCCACCAAACACACACAGACGTTTTCTTTTTCCTTCCCCTCCTTCCCATGCTCCTCCTGGTCACACCACTGTGCTATTGCCCCACCCCGCTCAGCCCCTGGCCTGGAGAAGCTGCTCACATCTGTCTGCTTTCCACCTGCACACACACAACACTGCACTGTTAGTGACAAGTGACACTGGTCTGGAGCTGCTGTCCAGTTGTGCTACGCCAACTACTTTATTCACCTCCCCAGGACACACACATACACACAAGCACACACCTAAACTGAAAAGATGAAATGATGGTCCTCGCTTTGACATTTGCAATGAAGGGAGATATATTCTGTTCAGAATGTATTTACCAAGTCAACAGAAGCATTCCACCGACAGTCAAACAGTGTGTGTTGCACACACCAGATAAAAAACACACATCCTACTTGGCTGTGAATCCAGAAAGACTCGAAGTGAAAAAGCAGAAGCACTAAGTATCACAGCATGCAGTGCAATCTCCAATTTTAAATACACCTAAATCCTAACCGGACTTACTGGAACTTTACACCAAAAGAACAATAAAAGTTGTTTTGCCTCCTATTATCAGTTTTCTATTTACTTGTCATCTAAATGGGGCCTTTAAATGCCTTATAATACTGTTTGAGGGACAAAAAGATGCACTATTAAGAAACGAAGATAAAGTGACAAATCACACATAGAAAAACAAAGCCATACAATACACACTGTAGCATTAACCAAGGAAACTAACAAATCTGCAAATGAAATTTGATAATCGGTTAACACAGTAATACCATGGCTTACAGCTATCACCAGGAGACAAAAAGTGTTTCCATTTAAATACAAAGTTTACACACTGCATGCATGACTTTTCAAAGAACTTCAGAAAACAAACATTTGCAGCGCAGGTTTGTCAATTTCAAAAAATGTGTCTTCCGGGGTCAAATGGGGCATAATTCTATCTTTCAAGTGCATCAATTATCATCAATTACTTTTTAATATGGTATTTCTGTTTCTGTCCAAATTAGGCACGCTACATGAGCATCAACATTTTTCCGTCAGAAAAGAGATAACAGGTGGGGTATTTGCTGACATCTGACAACTGTTTGTTTTACAAAGTTTGCAAATATCTTTTGTTGATTTTTCCAGTTGAATCTACTGAAGTAGTATTGCATATTTTTGGATGCATGACCGTTTCCAAGTATTATGTAAGAGCTACATTCTCTGGATCATGATATTTTCACTGGTAGGTGCACTTTACCAATCAAAATAGAACTCAGATTCCCACTCCAGATGGTTTATGGGGATGGATGGATGGATGAATGGATGGATGGACAGACAGACAAGTAGATGGGGCACATGCTCTTAAAAAAAATTAAAGTGTCTAACAACAACAGAGTGAAAAGTATAGAAACACATAGTCAACAGTAATAAAGTGATAAGGTGCCAAGATGCATAATAATACCATACTGGATGTTGCATTAAAATTATTACACTGGATTATTGTAATGAATTATTGTAGATTACCTTATGGCAAGCCAATGTGTGTAAAATTAAAACAGGTTGGACAGCACTGGTGGAATATGTCCTTTTAAATCCTATTACCGAGGAAAGAAGGAAGCTATAACACTGGAGTACATCTAGCCTAAATAAGAAGTGAACTGAAAGAGAATCTCTGAGCCGACAGCGCTTGAGGGGCAAAGACAAAGAAAGGAGGCAGAGCAGACTAAATGGAACAAATTTTTAAAATAAATAAATAAATAAATAATAATGATGAAGGCATGGAGAAGATGGAAGGAAGGTGCAATTTAGAATCATCTCAGGGAAGACTGGCATCAACAAAACCCACAAGCAAAACACTCTTTTGTCCACATAAAGCAAAATGTACAAAGTGTGCTAACTGGGAATAAAGGAAGACACTGTGACCCAGAATGCGGCTGAGATGGAAGGACTCCAGAACGACACACTTGAAGTTGTCCCAAATTTCTTCACTCAGGCCAGATGTTTCAGTGTCTTTTCTCAAGGGGAAATTCATTTCACTGTGCTGTAATGTAAACTACATGCCACGTAGAAATGACACTCACATTGTGCCTTGTAGCGCAAGACCGCAGAGCAACTGGAACCTGAACTGACTTCAGACAGCTTGTATGAATGTAACAGTGCCAGCCACAAGTCGGCATGAGAAGAGCCGTCCTCGCTTGCCCCAAAAATTAAAACTACGTTGCTTTGGACGGCTGAAACACTGCCACTTGCATATTGTATAACCGGTGCTCTGCATGCTTCTCTCCAAGCATACAACTAAGTAGCATTTACATAAGCACACCGCTAGTTTGCCAGCTTTCCCAGCAAAGAGCAAAAGACTGACTCACAGGAGGGGTCCCGGCCAGATCCTGCCCACTGATTTATAGTTGTGTCTCTGGCGCAGTTAAATGAAACGATAGGAGGGGTGTGAATAATAACTTGAGGTTGAAAGAAAGTGTTCAAACTGAGACTATAGTAGTGGTTAGAAACCCGTGCAAAACAGCTCAACAGTAACAAACTGTGGTTAAGAATCTGCATTATGCCCAACTTTATCTCTTCAACTTTCCATTAACTTGGTTTTACCCCTTTATGTTGCTGTGAGGTAAATCGACACAACCCTCACCCACAACACCCTAAAAAGTCCAGGAGAATATAGACGAGGAGTCCTGACACTCTGGAAGGCACCGCTGTTATTTATGTCTATCTAGTCCTGCATGTGCAGAAAAGGTTACGTTTTCCTCTGTAGACACAGAAAGACTCGGAGCACTTTCAAAAAGATGTGTCTTTAGGGGCTCCGAACACCACTGTCAAGTAAACGGATCCCTCAACACAAAACAAAAGTTTTGCATTTTCACTTGAAAACGTTGCTTATTCGGAGCCTCTACGTCTGTTTAATAATAATAATAATGCATTGGTTTTATACAGCGCTTTTCAGGACACTCAAAGACGCTTTACATTGCATTATTCATTCACTCCATACTGGGTGGTGGTAAGCTACTATTGTAGCCACAGCTGTCCTAGGGCAGACTGACGGAAGCGAGGCTGCCAATCTGCGCCATCGGCCCGTCCGACCACCACCAACCATTCACTCTCACAACTTTCATGCTAGGCAAGGTGGGTGAAGTGTCTTGCCCAAGGACACGACAGTTTTACGCCTGCAGGAGCTGGGATCGAACCGCCAACCTTCTGGTTATAAGACGACATGCTCTACCAACTGAGCTACTGTCGCCCCAGTAAGATGCAAACTAGAAATAAACATGAGAGAGCGTTGACTTTCCCACAATAGAAACTCTTCAAAAGTCGTGCATGTCGGCTGCTTCTCTCATCTCCATTCATAAACAACCATTATGTTTAAGCGGATCTCGTGGCAGCAGTGGGTCACACATGGCGGTCCTCTGAAGAAGACAGACGTCCACAGTCAAGCCACTTTGGTCTGTGGCCAAAGAGGAAGTCTTATCATTAGCTTCCTACTTGCTCTTGTACCTGAATGTTACTCCAATTGTTTGATGTAAACTGGCTTTTAGAAACATCCTTCATTGCACACCAACTGTCCAGCTACACCGGAAAACACAGAGAAACAAGCCATAAACCAAGTGAGATCAGACCGCTACAACACAAGGACACAGAAAAAGCACTCGTGGCTCATAATAGCAACAGATTCAGAAGAATGGCACTGGTTCGAAGGGCACTTAACAGTGAGTACACTCAAAGACCGCACACACTAACTGTTGCTCATCACATGCCCTCGTACCCTGGGGCATAATGTTTGTGCCCTCATGTCTGTCTCCAGATTTGCACATGGATCCTGCTAAGCAACTGCGAACACAGCTTTTATCTCAATAACTGAGAAGGCAATAATTATGTTGCTCTTATTATGAGAAGAAACAAAAACAAGGAAGAGTAATAGAGCAATGTTTCTATAGTTTGAATCGGAGCTGGACGATATGGGAAAAAGTCCAATCTTTTTTTTTCTTTTTTCAATCAGTTAGTGTCAATATATATCACCATGCATAACAAATCACTGTTTCTGTCCATTTTAAATTTTTCTTTGTTACTTATAAGTCAGGTTTAAAGATATCAGAAGGTTAGAATTTGTGCAAATATGTATTTTTTGTCAAAGTTGAACATGACAGGTAACACCAGACAACTGTTACACCAGACAAAAATGAACTGTCTTCAATCATTTCATCCCAGGGAACACCCATTTTTTGTCTTTTTTTTTTGATCAGCGATGTCCCACTGCTGTGGTAGCCACTTCTCCTGTTCTATCCAGGACGCACAGCGTCTTGTTGTCTTTTTCACCATCCTGAGGTTGGGATTACGTCCTGCCTTGTGGTGTTTGGGTGTGAGCAATCAAAAAGTTGATCGAACATGTTTCTTATGTCTATTATATGAAACATTTGTGACAGCAATTACTTTTTTCATTACCTGACAACATTGTGACATATTACAGGTTTATCTAGTATTTTTCAGTCCACCAGGACGTGTCCTTCTGTCGCTTTCATACAGGGAGACATAAGTTTCATAAAGATCTGCTAATCCTCACATAAGTACCAAATAGAACGTCGGTCACTTTCAGCAATTTGTTTTCTCGTGTTCATAACTCTCACAACCGTTTTAAAAAAAACATTTCAACATCAATATGAGTAAATAAACTGTCCTACTCAAATACAAATGAATGTTCACACACTGTCTCAGGCAATCAACAAACGATGGGGCAAAAAAAAAAAAAAAAAAAAAAAAGAAGCTGTAAACCCAATCAGATTGTCCAGTAATCCACATCGGCGAGTTGATCGACATCAGGAAAATGAGGTTTACAGCACTGCACTCTCCTAAGGGGACAAACAGGACTTTAAAAAAAAACGTATCTCCTGGCTATTGTTTGAAAAGCAATGTAAATCATGCACCCTTTGCACCTCTGATTGCCTTTAATAAAGGCTGCAGATCCTATTTGTAATATAAAATCAAGACAGCTAAAACTAAATTTCAAAAGCATCTTTTTATGGTTTACTTTGACACGTCTGATCTGATTATGACTACCAACACAGGCAATGTCTCAGGCAGCCCTGTAATCTCTGCAGACCCCAGGTTTAGAAACACTGGCTTACACAGCAATGCAGCAGCAGGAAATAAACCACAGACACAGTAATGGCTGTGACAGCTGTGTCACTGTGGAAATTATTGGCTTCATTGGATGAGAGCACTGATCAATCACACACCAAAGCTGACATGAAGTGCAAAACCAGCAGCGAGACACACTCAATACTGCTCTCACTAAATGCATCATAATCTACCATTAAAAGATTGACATTTTTAAAATCAACAAGATCAATAGGTTGCCAGTGCAAACACTAAAACCAGAGCGGGTTAATCGAACAGAGTTGAACACAAATAAGGAAGGAAGCAAGAAGACAAACCCTGGAGAGAGGATGTCTGCAGGAATTAATTTTACAGCAGAGTTAGCAGCTTTCTGCGATAAGTCCAGGGTGTCAAACATAAGACCCGTGGGCCAAAACCGGCTTGTAAGAGGCTCCAATCTGGTTCACCAAACCACCAAGCGAATTGTCAAAATTTCAAAGAAAACATTGATTTTATAACAAATTTCTTAAGAGTCGCAGACATAAACAGAGAGAGCAGAATTGATACATCAGTATGAATGATAGCTACCTCAATGCATTAGTCAAAGCCTTGTGGTCAAGATGAGACTTATCAAGCACAATGCAACAGCATTCTATACTTTTTGGAACATTTCACTGTTTTGCATCAGAAGGTGTCATTAAAATTGGCTTTATGTTGGAATTGTAGCCATATTCATTAGTTATTGTTTTCTTTGGCCAAAATATAGACATTTTCATCATACTTCACATCATACTCTGTGCCACAGCAAAGAAAACCATTTTAAAAAGTTTATATTTGAATGTAATTATGGCACTATTGTCAGAAGCCAAAATCTGGTAAAAGTCAAAGCTACAGTCCCATCACAGCCACCTTTCATCAGACATTGAACAGTCCAGACAGAAATTTTGGATAGAGTATCGCTTCAGACTGAAATCAGATAATGTCCTATGTCATGGAAACTGTCCAACTTCTGAAACTTGAGGTCTTTCCGAAAGGGTAAGGCAATGCTTGCCTTCTGTGAACCGCTTAGCTTGGACAGCTACAGTATGACTGGGAGTCACGAGTTTCCACTGAGTGTCACTTTCTCCACCCCAAGGGTGGCCAAAAGGGTGTAAATACAATGCTACCACAATTCATTTTGGAAAGTGACAAGGCAGTGGCTTCACATGAACAGGTTTTGACCGATTAATCTGTTCCAATTGCATTTCTATGACATAAAAACATCAACAGTCAGATGCCAAAAATTGCAGCCAATCGGGCCCAGTTCACAACAGAGCATCGAGATTACCCTCCAAACAGGGCTTTACCAGGCCACTGACGTAATCTGGCCTCTCAGCAACACCGCATTCACAACAAAAACACAGCGTTAAAGTATGTCACAAACCTACAACAGCCCTCTCTGTAAACTCAACACAGATGCTGCAGCTTATCCCTGGAAACTGCAGATTATCGGAGTTTGACATGGGCCATGCACAGTGCCAATCATTTACAGGGACAGACTATAAAATCTCACTGCAAGTGCTGCCACTCACAAAAGGCTTTAAAACAAATTATGAAGACACAATGAAAGTCTTACTGTCTTTGATTTGGACTGGAAGCAATTAGGCAAACTGCTACAGTGCATAAAGAACAAGATTTAATATAGAAATCACGAAAATGGATTCTGAGAGCACGACAACAATGGTGAGTCTTATCCTTCATCCTAACAGTGCACATATAACTTAAAGGAGTAAGATATGGGGACTTAAGTAAAGCTGGCAGCGCTGACACAAACAGCAGCTCCATACAGTTAGCTTAAGAGAAGTGAGAGGTGGATATTGATTGCAGAGGCGCTCGCTACCAGAAGAGCACTCAGCCCTGCCTGTAAAAGGAGGAGTGGTGGATGTATGGCGTGAAACCTGCTCTATAAATATCAACACCGCCAAGTTCAGGGGTCGAGAGGTTAGCCGAAATCCCTAACTCTGTTTGTGTTGGATACAGTAAGCAACACAAAGAGGAAGGACATGAGAGGCACGCAAGTGCACGATAAAGGACACCAAGAAGGTGGTAGCAAGGACTTCAATAAAACAAAAATCCAAAGATATGCAAGGAATTAGTAACTCACAGCCAGGTGTGGTAAAAACCCACAAAAATATGATTGCAGCCTTTTCATCAAAACCCCTGATATTAAAGGTTTGGACATCTTCATACAGTAAAAATGTAAGAGATCATAGAGCCTTTTTTTGTTGCCAATTTAACCATAAGGTCATCCAACCACCTTGGAAATGCCACCACTGTTGTTGCAGATTATCTTCCTAAAAGATAACTGACCCATTGCTGGACAGAAAGGCCGTCTTCTAGCAGAAAAAGTAACTTTAACAAAAAAAAAATTCTGTAAAGCACAGAAGGGGAAGGGAATCTTGGCACAATAGAGGCTGCTAAAAGTGCGTTTGCTCTCTGGGGGCAGAGTGACAGATTCAATATGGAGCAGTATTAGCCTAGATTCCCCCACTAGATGTCGGGGAAAGCATTTATATCTCAGGAGATCTGGCACAGTGCTGAGCCACTTATCAAGTGTGGACTAGGACACTTCCATTGTGAAGAGTGGTCAGTGTGAAACTACGAGTTCAAATAAGGAGCAGGTTCTGTATACTACAGCAAGAGTGTTTGCAAGTTCACCTCCCAAACCAAGAGAACCAGGACAAAAGAAAAGCAAAACATGTCTCCTCAGTTAATTTCGAACATTTTCATCAGCTTCTGGACGTTAATGATTGGATTGAAAATGGAGTTCATTCGTAGCTACGTGGTCAAGGTCAGAGGTTGGGACTAGGCACCTTCTGAGTATCCCTCAAGGCACAGCAAGGAAGTTGGGACATCTGTTGCTGTGTCTTCCTGCTAGAAAAAAGCAGCGATAAAAAACACAGCACTAACCACCCACAGAGAGTGACTCAAGCAGCTCTTCGCATTCTGACCACCCTTTTCTCTTTCTTTCATTCACCGCCGCTCTCTTCTCATTTGAAATTCGCTGCAGAGCAAAGCCACAGTTCTAGTTGATAGGCTTAGGGCCCAACACCATTAAATATCCCCACCTGATTAGGGCAAGGTAGACAGTCACATGGCGAGAGCAGACACTGGGTGTTTACAGATCAGCACAGGAAAATCTCCCCCGGCTTCTAAAACAGACCCATGTAGAACTAAATAGATGTTTAATTTCTGTTGCATACAGCAATAACAAAAAGGTTGTCACACAGGTGCCAGTTAAATCGACAAAAACAGAGGTATTACCTAAAGTACTGTCTTCTGTTAATGATTTCATGACCCAATTCTAATAGCTAAACATATTAATGACCTTCAGCTGTTTGTTGTGTTGCTCCGCCTGCTCCTGACGTCACTTTCAGTCTGACCCATCGGAGCTGTTCAATATCGCATCGATTTCTGTCCAATGCAAGGCTGGCAGGAAATCCTAATAATGGTCATTCTGACATTACATGTCAGTATAACCCACCCTGAAGTGCAGACCGCCATCACAAAGACTGAAGGTAGGAGAAAAACAAATCATGTGACAAAATGGAAACAGAAAGGATCAAGAGACACTTTCTTTTTTCTCATGTTCACCCTGTAATTTCCCACACATCGCCTAGCATTTCACTTCCACAATGCTGGTAATCATTTCCTCCTGTGAATGTCATCACTTCAGATTTTCTATGCCAGTAGTTTGAGTGACACATTATCATAATCCTTTTAACTATTAACTAAAGTGCACTTCAGTGCTATTCTCTTCTGTTGCCAAGCCCAACTCAACACAATACAGCACAATTAAAGATGATGAGCTCCTCTATCTCTGTCTGCACTAGAAACACAGATGGATGAGGTAAAGTGGAGATGAAATATCTCCACATTTCGTCGTTATCTCATCAAAATGAAATACTAAAGCCTGAAACACCAAACCAATTTCAGTTTTATTAATAAACATCGCACAAGGAGGTGCTTAGAATAATAAACTTGTGAGTGCTGCAGTTTTAACAAGCTATGGAATAAAGACTCAGCATCCAGATTGCTTAAAAAAATAAAGAATGCATTCTTTTCTTTAACCCCGATTACTCATCAGCGGTGTTAAAAAATTACAGCACCACGCTACAATCATCGATAACAAAAAGTATGTCAGTTAATAATCAAACAATTGTGTCATCATCTGAACATCTGGCCCTTGGGTGCACGGTGTGGACACGTCAGACAGACTGTTCTACAAATGTGGAGCACATTTCTTTAAATTTTAAGAGCAACCATGCAAAAATGTGACAGTTACATGCAAACTGTGCAGACAGCTGAGACTTTTCCCTGCTGTGACACTTTTTTTTTTTCCCTGTGCTGCGCTCATTGTGCTGGCTTTCAGCAGCATGCTGCTGGTCCAGTCACACACTCCTACCTTATTAAAAAAAAAATAATAAAACACTGTTATCTCATTAGGAGACGGCTCTATATTCATGCACATTCATACAGAATGCTCAGCGTCGCATCGCTGACAGCAAATTACACAAGATGCTGCACAGTCATGCATGTGTAATGTAACAGGTTCAGGAAGGAACTCAGAACAGGGTGGGAAATGAAGAAAACACAAAATCGCGGCAACAAGGTCATGCAGGAGTAGGATTTTTAAAAAGCACAAGGAGGAAGAGAATATGGTTCACTGACCAAGACTGAAAACTGAAATCTATCTTGTTCAATTCACCTCAGACACCTCAAAAAAATCAACACAACAAACAATGGAGGAACCACAAATTTGTGCTCTTCTGTTTTGAAATCTTTTTCACAAGGATCTGCCCATTGTGGTCCATAGACAAGGCAGGGAGTAATCCAGAATATTGAGCTGTACACGGCAAGGATGCAGCCGTACCTAAACAGACAGTGGAGAGCAAGAGACTGCAACATATGACTTATGGTTACACATTCGCAGTTCAGCAAGTGTATTTGGTCCACTCACATTAAACGAATCACACCAGAGTTCACTTGGTTGGTTCATAGCAAAGTGCATGTGTACACTCCAAGGAACTCTCAGAATATCTGATTTAGATTAAACATGCAATACGTGATCATTCTGTTCAGCAATGCAAATGTGATGTGACTTGTGATGAATGAACACTTAAGTGGATAATGTAGCTATATAGGGCAGAACTGCATCTGATCAGCCAAAAATGTTCACATGCAGAACATGAATGCATAATGCACGGAACACCAAATGAATATGTAGAATGTGCATGTTGCTATCACGATGATTATATACATTTAGGATAAATCACGCAGCCTTGATTATGTGATCATGTTGAAAAATACTGGAGTCATGCCCCCTATACTGCTTAAAGATGGGTGGGTGGCACAGCTATATCTGCAATGACCGATGTAGGTGTGTGGTTGTGATCACACAATAAAAATTAAAACATCTTGCTTACAAGTTTGAGAGAGAAAAAACTAGTTTGCATATTCAGAAAACCCTTTTTTATATATAACACCAGTCCCTTTGAACATGAGACCAGCTGGCTGTCACAATGTACCAGCGCTGAACCCCAGACAAAGGTTACAGGTTTGGTATTACAGCAGCAATAAGTGAGGCTGGACCATACTGAAGCTGTCTTGGCCTGCACTGCACACATCTGATATTTAAATGTCCACCAGCCTTCTACAATGACACTCCGCATTCAAGCAGATGCAACACGTCGACCGCTGCAACAATGTACACTGTGTAACATTTCACTGGACTGGCTGGAAGTGCTTTCAATTGCAGTGGTTTCAGCTCCATCGCATGCACGGTGCCACTCTGCACAACACGATGCGATTTCGGTGGGGGTCCACTTTGGAGAGCAGGTAGCAGCAGGGAGGTGTAAATATGAGAGGGTGCTTGCCCTTGCTTGTCACCGCCACCCAGGGTATCGGCTCGGCTCACGGTTGCTATGCGAACGAGTGACAGCGAGCGCTGCAGCCGCATGGGGCACGCTCTGCCTCGGGTAGCAGGCTAGGAGCGTTAGCCGCTGCCCAGCCAGCGTTACTCCCACAACTGAGAGAATTCCTCCAAATATAGCCAAACCACGATGCCTAAAAATACCGACTTGAGCCAAAGGGACAGGACACAATATCTCCTCCTTTTCAACCCACGGAGCGTCGCTAGCTAGCTAACATGAAGCAGACGTCGGGTGAAATAAATTCCAGTGAGGTTCGCTAAAAATAGCAAGTTACGGGTACCGTTGTGTTGGCTGGTGTAAGTGAGGAGAGAAACTCACTCTTTTGTCGAGCAGCGAAAGCGCTCACGCAGTTGTTTCCCAGTTTCTTTCCCAGTCCGGTGTCATAGCACGGAGGAGGAGGGCGGCAGACAGCAGCCGGGTCGGCGGTGGCGGTGGCGGCGGCGGGCGGACTGTGCTGGACGGTCGGTGCGGGCTGTGGAGGAGAAGTTGCCTCGTTTCAACATGGAGAGTGAGTGCGGAGTGGACTGAGGGTTCCTCCTGCTGCGGTTCCTCTGGACGGAGCCGCGCGGGGAGATCTGGCGACACCTGTGGCCGCAATGCGGTACTGCACCCTGCCGCACATCAGGCGCTTCACCACACACACTGAGGAGTATTTGCTCAGCTGTCCAAATCATTCATTTTAAAGTGTTCAAATCACTCCCATGGCCACAAGTCTATAAAATCAAGCATCCAGGCACGCAGACTGTTCCTACAAACATGTGTGAAGGAATGGGTGGCTCTCTGTAGCTCAGTGAATTCCAGCATGCTCCAGTGATAGGATGCCACCTGTGCAAGAAGTCCAGCAGGGAAAACTCCTCCTCCCTACAAAATATTCCATAAATCTACTGTTATTATCACAAGGTGGAAGCGACTGAGAACAGCATCGACTCCAGCACGGAAAATCACAGAGCCGGATCACCGGATGCTGAGTCACAAAGAGATCACCAACTTTCTGCAGAGTGCAACAGATTTATTGTGATGTTCAGATTAGCTCAAGAACGCTTCACAGAGGGCTTCATGGAATGGGTTCCCATGGCCGAGCAGCTGCATCCAAAGAAATCACCAAGAGTTATGCAAAGAGCTGATACATTGCTGCACAGCACACTGACAATGTCTTTATTTTCACAAAACCAAATAATTTCGACAGTCATAAACCCAATCTTAATGTTATACATCCTGATGCAAAATACAGTGAAATACAAACAAAAAACTTCTTTAATAGAATTTGAGTTATGTATGTTTTCACAAACTCACCCTGACAGCATGGCTTTGAGGTGAGTTTGCCAACAGTGAGGTTGCTATATTTCTCAGCTCGAATCTCAGAGTTGGTTTGTGTTTGGTACTCTTAAGAAATTTGGAGCCTCTGATGGGCCAGTTTTGGCCCACTGGCCTCATGTTTGACACCCCTGATCTGTAGCATATCCATGTGCTAAACTCTGGTTTCTGATACAATGAAAAGTAATGCCACTCTGATAGGGGTAATGATCATTATACAAAAGGAATGAAAAGTGTATCTACATGGTAACAACTTCTAAGCAGCTGAAATTGTTAATCTAGAATCAAAATAAAATTTTAACCACTGAAGTCACAGTAAATCTGTGAAATGTACACTTTCATGAATACAAAAAATTCCAAGACTTTGAATCCATTTCCATGCACTGATTCATTTTTATAGGTGTCATATGAGTTCCTGGGTGTTTCCAGCTCAACATTGATCACATGTTTTTTCCAAATAAGGAAGTATGACCTTTCTCACTAACGTTTCACTCATGAAAGCAACAGAAGTATTGAATTAGTTCAGAACTGTATAATGGATCAAACATCTTTGTTGTGAAACTGTGTGTTTGTTAACAGAGTCTGTGGGCGGAAAAATTGAAACTGATCAAAATTGCACACGTAACATGATTTATTGCTTGATTGGAATGCATTTCCACTGGATTTCTGTATCTCATACAGCAACAATGGTTGCTAAACAGGCCTCCAATGTGTCTATTATCACATGCTTTACTTTCATATAATACTGTTATATAAATACTGTGTTAAAATGTTTCATATTTTGTCTTTTTCTCAACATAATCATTATTAAGGGGAACCTTCCATACCAGCTGAGAGGACTGTCAGTGATGCTTTTCCAAGGCAACTGGCCAAAAAACGTCAGTTTATGAGAAATTCAAAGCATATAAGCACAATTCTTTGTCATTACATTTATTTTTGTGGTGAAATAGCAAAATGCAAACAAGCTGCACCTAACACAATATTTATTTGTCATGTCTTCATCATTAATTTACAAAAAGCAGGATGAAACATGTAAGTTACAAAAATATGGTTGCATAAAGTAAAATCTGACTCGTCAGCTTGCCTTATGTTTATGCACTGGATGTTGCCACAGCAGCTGTAGCCCTTTATTTACATTTTATTGCAGCTCACAGCATAGGGAACAAGATTGAGGCATTAAAATGCCATATCTATTTTTAAATCTCAACTTGTGGATGTGAGAGACATAAAACGAGGCTGACGTGGAGAAGTGGAGAGGTGAGATGGAGAAACAAGGGGGAGGGGGGGGGGCATTGTTTCAGGGTCGAGCAATATCAGACGTATTGAAGCTGACACGCTGGTGAAATCTTATATTATCGCCCCGCCAGGAGGGCTGTGCTCTGTGTGAAAGTGATTTCCCATCAAAACGCTTCCATGTTGCAGGGGGTAAAAGAAAGAAAAAAAAAATCCCCTGCTGTTAGGCCTCATGTGGGCCATAAAATATTTTTGAAGAGTCTGTATAAAGGTTTTATTCCACATAAAGTATGACAGAGGAATGGCATTATTTATTTATTCTCCGAGGCTGCACTTCACCACCTGCAACCTCGGAGCTGAATAATGCAGAGGTGATTCTAGCTTTCTCCTCCTCTGCAGCGTCGTGTTCTATCAGTCCTTTTGATCCGTTCTCCATTCATTCATAAAGTATCAACAATCAAATTAGGCCACTGTTCAGCGTCACTGTCACACAGTCTCTACAATGGTTTCATTAATGATATCAACTTGACCCAAAAGCTACGATATTCTGAATGAGCTTTGAAAGGCAAAGCGAGGCAGATGTATTCCTACAGCATCATTCAGACTCAGGGAAATTCACAGTACTCAGGAAATAAAGAAATTAAGAAATGCATGAAAAGCAGAATAAAGACTTTATTCAGATAAAGGTAGTAGAACAAATCAAATCTGTTGATTAATGGAAAGCTGGAGCAGATAATTTTGTCAGAAGTCCTGATTTAAAAGGAATCAGTGTGTCATTCCGTTTGTTCCTCAGGTGAGGAGGGTAGGAACTAAAAGCTGCTTCACCTTGTTTTCTTCTGACTCTGGGAACATTTAGTGAACATCTCCCTGATCACCTCATGGGTCTCCGTGTTTCACATTCTATAAATAGATCTGAGATGTATTTCGGCCCGAGGCCATTCAGTGCCTGTGAGTACGACGATGAGTTGTGACCTTCAACCTTTCTTCTTTAGGACAAAAAAAAAACAATGACGTGCTGCGGTTAGGTAATATGTTACAAGTGTACAATTAAAAACATAATCCTGGGAGAAAAAAGCTGTGATCGACAGTAAAAAGGAGATTGATGCTACAACATACTTATATCTTTAATTCTAATCCATTCGACAAATTGAAAGCTGTACACATATTTTCAAAAACCGGCCTTTTATTTGCATTGTACCAGCAAGCATCTCATAAAGCACAACAAAAAGTTCTTCTCTACTTTTGTTTCATCAAAAGCGTAAGTGCATACATTTTCCCCCCCGTAATATCAAAGAAAAGTAAAACAAGGACTTCAAATATTTACAAGCCACCCACGTACACCAGTTATCTGGGAGGAAGAAGAAGTACCTGCCTCATGGAAAATTCTGACCTTCAGAAGCTGAAAATAAAACCTGTCCTTCCCTGCTCGCTTTAACAGCACAGGAAATGTCTTGAGATGGATCAGATACGCAGTGGGAAGTGACATAACTCCACATTTATGTGAGGAATGTACAAGTGTGGCAAAGAAGGGCATTAACGGGACAAAACAATGGATGCTTTTGAGAATGGAAACGGGCACAATATGGATTTCCGAACACAAGCTCGTTTTCTGAGGGAAAAAAAAAAACTAAATTATAACCATCTGACATTAATACGAGCATAAATGTTGCAAACTGTGTCACAAAGCAAAAAATAAAACATATTCGACAATCCTGAGAGCAACATCTCAGTGTCCAGGACAGTGTAAAGACATATGCATCCAGTGCATTAATCAGAAAACAGTGCATGTAGACTCTCCAACAAACCACAAAATTCCTTCATTAAAAAATAAACATTGCACAGTTGATATTGTCTTAAGACATGATTAAAAAAATGTGTAATTTTTGGGGTTCCTGTCTCACAAAACAATCTTTTACACATAAACAAAAGGCTGCCACCTGCTGGTGTTAAGGCATAAAGGCTGATAAAAGGCAATGGTCAACCAGCATGTGCTTTTCCACAAGTTTAAATATTCACAAGTTATTCTTTATCAAAAGATTCAGTAAAAATACAGCATTCAGTAGACTACCTGAGTGGAAAAAAATATAAAATACACAGTAGAACGCAAGAAAAATGGATTAAAAAAATATACAATCTTTATATTTTTGGTCAGTGATTTCACACACATCTGAATCTTCATTTCAATTCCCTCATTCATCAAATATTCAAAACAAAGAGATACCACAAAGTTTGAATCCAGGAAAACAGAAGTTGCTCAGGAAAATGATTAATCAATAAATAATAATTAGTTAAAATCAGTCCCTCTATAAATTTATTTTTAAAAAAGAAAACAGTTGATACGGAGCGGACCGGCTATCTGAGCTTATGTGTCTTGGTCTTTGTTTTTTAAAAGTCCTCTGTGGGGTTCCAGGTTCTCATAGATGGAGAGCGCAGCAGTGTTTTGGTAGATCAGATCCACGTTGGTCCCTGTTCTCGATCGGATGATGTCCAGAGCGCACTGGTTCAGGAACACGTACTGCTCCTGCAGCCACATCAGACACAACAGTTCAGTAAGCTACAAATCAAATTAAACAAATCAAATTAAACAAATCAATTCAATTAGATTTTGTTTCATTTCTACAGCACCAAATACAACTCAGACTACAGGAGGGAGACAAGATGTTAGTGACAGGTAAAAGTGACACACGGAGAAAAGGAAAGCCATGTTTCACCTCGGTCTGCACCATCAGGGCCCGATGCATGCGCAGTTCGTGAACGATGCCGTACACATCCACGATGTTTTCCCTCTCGATCTGGAAGATGAGATGGTCGATGGCGATGAAGGTACCAGTGCGGCCCACACCAGCACTGTGTGTAAAATTAAAAAATGAAAAAAAGAAGAAGAGGAAAAGAAAGGAAAAAAGGATTAAACAAATAGAAAATAAGTTTATTTCTTTTTGTTCTTCTGGAAATGTGCATTGAATTATGTATCTGTGTGTGTGTGTGTGCTGTCTGACCTGCAGTGGACCACAGTGGGAGAATGTCTGGAGTACTGGTTCATGTGCTCTCTGACCAAATGTCTGAAGCTGATGAGGAGCTCTGTGGTTTCCGGTACGCCGTGATCCGGCCAGGCGGTGAAGTGGAAGTGACGGACCGAACGCGTCTCGGCTGTTTTCAACTGGAAGAGTCAAAATACGCAATCTCAGAGGAGCGGTGAGAGGACAGACTGGGGGAGGTAGCTTTGCACAATTGTTCATATCACAATGTGTAAATAATAATGTGGTGCTGAAATTACTTCACTTTTATTGTCTAATCTGTTCATCATTCTATACTGCTTCTTCGGCTTAAGTTTGCAGGAAGCAGAAATACTTCACTAATCCCAGAGGTAAATTCTCTATGTTCTCTGCATTAGGGAGCCATTACTGTGCCCAGTGCCCAGTGGGTGGATCGAACCAGGAAGCCTCAGATCCCAAATGCTGCTGCTAGATATTCATGGGGTGGCGAGATGGAGTGTAAACCCAGAGAGAAGGAACTCATCATCACAGAACATAAAGAAACTGTATTTCACACATAGCATGTTATAAGGTTCCTTCAACCTTTTTTCACTTTTTTTTTCTTTTTATTTTTTTTTACAATTGTGCCAGATGTGGCGGAGTTGGGAGGCTTAAGTTTACAGTAAAACTTTGGGTCCTTCAGGAAAAAGGTTGGAAGTCACCGATCTGTTCGCGTTTGAGGATCATTACACTGACCTCCCTGCCCACCTGGTTTGGAATAAGCTGCTAACACTCATCTCTGCGTTTCAGTCACGTGCCCGGGTCTCCGCTCTGGTACGGAGTTGAGCTTACATTTTTAATGGTAAAGTCCTTGATGGTCCAGTCTTCAAGCGGTATGTCAGAGGTTGTGGTCACAGTGATGTTTCCAAAGTGCTTTGTGCCCGGACTCCAGTACTGCTCACATTTTACCTTTCAAAAGAAGGAAATAATACAGTCATGTAATCAAGCAAGTTGGAGGAATGTTCTCCAAAATTTGTTAAATGCTAATAATAAAAAAAATATATATATTGTGGAAAAAAGTCTGATCACATTTGGCTGTCAATATGATTGAGATACTGTCGTAAACCAGGGTTTCTTAGAGCAGCAGCACTCACTCGTCCCTGTTCATTGCAGCGTGTCAGCATGACCAGAGTCTGCACGTTCTTCTCCCAGATCATCCTCCAGAACTCGTTGACTGTGGCAGGCAGAGGACCCTGAGCTGCGATAAACTCCTTCCTGGAGTTGTAGCCCTGCACCGTGAAGAGCAGCGGCCCGCCCGCAGCGGACAGCCGCCCCAAGTTAGTTCTCACAAACTTTTTTCATATGAGGAATGTGTGTGAAGCTGGGATGATTTGGGTGAGCGGAGACATGACAGTTATCTTGTGAAGGATGTTTACTGTTACTGGGAAATGGAGAGCGTCAGTACGCACCGGCATGTAGTTAGCATTGATGTAGTCATCGTTTGGACTCCCATGGATTATAGAGAGTTTCACCCTAGAGGAGTCATCTAGGGGGCGAACAAGAGGGTAAATACAATGTTATGACTCCTGTCATACTTTCCTACAAATGTGAAAGAAGCACCAGGAAATACATGACTGCAGTGACTTTCTCTAAGCCAGGGGTGTCAAACACATTTTAATTCCAGCTTCGTCTCCAGTGGGTTGGGTAATAGCACCATAATGACCTTTAAATTTAAACATGAGAGTTTTCATTGCTGTGTCAGAGTATAACTGATGAAAATGTCTGTTTTACCAAAACAATCAAACAATTTTTATTGAAAATGATTCCAACTGCAACAAAAGAATCATTTTAAAGATATGTTTCGTTGCAAAATACAGTGAAATTCATCAAAGCGCATACATGTTTTTGCAAAATATTCAATGACAGCATATCTCAATATCGGGTCTCAGCGTTGTGTTGTGTGTCCTACTCTGAAGAAATCTATTTAACAAGAAAAAACTTTCCTTTGAAATGTTTGCAACTTGCATGATGGCTTGTTGGGCCGGATTGGAGCTTCTTGCAGGCCAGTTTTGACCAGCAGGCCTCATGTTTGACACCCCTGCTCTACGCTGTGTTATGGATGGTGTAAAGCCAAAATGGTCGGCGGTGGAGTTTCAGGGGCACGATGGTTAAAAGCAGCAGAGGATGATTTGTCGGGGTGACTCACAGGGAAGGACGTTGGTATAGCGGTTCTTGGGCTTGTTCTCCAGAGACAGAGCATGGATTTTTGCCTGAGCGGTGCCCACGGTCTTCAGGTCCTTTTTTAAACAGAAAGACAGAAGAAAAAACGATCTTGCAGTGAAAAACACAGTTCTGTTATTACACAAAAGAGCAATAATAAACTAAAGCAGTCCTGATTTACCTCCAGTCATGATACAGTTAGATGGCTGGAGGAACTCAGACAAACATTTAGAACGATAAACTGAAAGGACACAAAGTATAGATACATACAAAATAGAAAAAAAATCTATTTGGGTTTCTAACCATTATAATTAATCTACATAAATAAATAAGACTATATTTTATGAAAATACATATCCACAGAATAAATCTTTATCCAATTATACACACACACACCTATCTAAGCATCCATACTTATTCTATAGACATACATAAACACACATATAACGTGTATATAGTTTAACATGTCTGAGAAGGGGAAAGAAGAAGAAAGACTCCATATTCAATAATCATATCTTATAAGTATCCTGCTTCCTGAGTTATGCTAAAAAAATAATTTATAGAAATATAAACCAAACACTTATGAAGGCACTTTTATCAATAAATAGCACAAATGTTCAGATTAGGAATCCCTTTCACCTCAAATTCCTCCGCGAAGCCACAGTTGGAGTCGGCCCTCTGCTTCCTGAAGTAGGCCTCGTAGTCCTCCACCCTCACGGGCACGCTCCTGCTCAAACAGCATGCAAACGGGAGTCATGAGAAAAACCAGTACTAACAACGGAAAGCTGCAGTCGTCCGCTGACTTTCAACCGTTCATACTCACACTTTGGCTCTGGAGAGAGAAAGAAAAAGGACAGGGCAACAGTTACAGAAATAACTGTGCTGAATGAATTCAGACAAACAATAAGAAGTGGTGATGGAAATAAATACCTCAGGGAATGAATCTGGATTTCTGGTGATTCTTTTTTGGACAGTCTATTAAACAAACACAGCAACTTTGTTAGTGTATAACAGAATATTAAAAAAAGATAGTCACTTTCAGTGATGGCAAGAGCGACAAACCTTTTCCAGAAGATGATGAATCCAATCAGAACGATGAAGAGGATGCAGAAAATCCCCAGCGTCACTCCCACAGCCATCCCAATGACAACTGGCGTGTTACAGGAGAAGACAGCGATGTTGAACCAGTTCAGTGTGAAAGAAGAACGTTCATAGCAGACAGACACCAAAGGTACCTGGGTCGACATCGAGCTTAGCAGTGAAGATAATGTCAGTCTGTGAAAACAGAGACGCTCCACTGACCACAAGGCTCTGCTCTACACTCAGACTGGTGAAAAGTACAATGCCGTACCTGTGGGAGCAAACCACAAGAGAGAACTTTCTGTAAGGTTAAATAGTTGAATACAAGGAAATGTTTTTGTCAAACAGAAATATGGATGAACAGAGACATAAGCAGGGAGTTACAAACATACACATCATACATACAGTAAAGATATGTATGAATGTGGTTTTAATTTATGTGTCTTACCAGTATCTTGTGTTGGCTTCCAGAGCACTGTTAGGGTAGCCTTCCCACACAGCATTATTTCCCACTTCTATACTCAGGTCCTGAGCGCTGCGAGACGACTGCAGCGCCGTGACTGTTGCCAGATATGCCGGAGCATTGCCCTTTTTAAAATCCTCATAAGTTTTCCCCAAGTACGTCGCGCAGTCGGAGCAGTTGGCTGGAAGCACAAAAACAACCCAAAACATGGACTGTTGGATCTGGCAAAATAAAAAAAATCCCTGATCTCGTTAAAAAAAAAAAAAAAGAATCTTACCAATGGTTTTAGTTGTTACCAGCACACCAACATGTGTGATCGGTCCATTGGTTGCGTTGAACAGGCTGGGGTCAATCTTGATGGAGAACTTGTTGTGATCCTGTGCATCAGTTGTAACTTTTGACACATAATCTGATGGGATGGGTGGATCTTGAAGAGAGAAACGAAGACAAGTTACATTTTGAAAAGTTGTATAACATCACAGAAAGTAGGAAAAGAGAATACCTTGATATCTTGTGAGGTGTTTGTGTGTGTACCAGTGCCAATGAATATCATTATCAGTGAATAGTGACTGTAGAACGTCTTACTTGTGATGCCGGTCTTGCATGTTTTTTCCTTTGGAGTGCTGGCTTCTCCGCAGCTTAGCGTTACAACGCTGATGTTGTAGTCGGTACAGTGGCGGAGGTTGGAAACATTCTGGCTGCAACATGCGCTGTTTTCCTTCATCTGTGTGCCATTCACAGAGATCATGAATCCGGAGTATTGGCCACTGGGATTGGGCCATGTCAAGGGGATCAGTGCATTAACTGCATTCAGGGGTTCACAAAGTATTTCTTGTACTGGACTTGCACCTGCGCCATGAAAAAAAGGAATAATTTGGTAAAGTGTATTATAATATGATTATTTGAGTACTCTCAGTAGAACTCAATAGAAATACATTAATATATTAGGAAAGAAAGACCATACGTGTGCAGGTGGAGTTGTAGCTCGGCTCAGCCTGCGTCCCATCAGAGGTCTCTGTGGTCACGCTGATGTTGTAGCGGCTTCCAGGAATCAGCTCAGCTACTGTGTAGTCGGTATCATTAACTACGACGCTTTTACCAGAGGCTTCATCTGACCCCTTCCAGGTAACATTGTACCGATAATCAGCTTTGTATTCATCAGGTTTCGCCCAGATGACTTGGATGTGAGTCTCATGTGCGGTGGGCATCACATACGGCACGCTCAGCGGTCCTGATTGAAGGACATTTCGTCAATGGAGACAGGTGAAGGGAAAATGGAGAATGGTTCAGTGCAAAAACCAAACTTCTTACTTGTAGAGACCAATTCATTCACTTCCTGACTCTCAAAACCCAAAATTCCCACAGTCGACACAGAGACGGTGAACAGCGTCCCAGAAGGAAGCGAGCCAAAAGTACTGTTGGTTGTGTTGGTGGTCTTGTTAGCGACGTTTCCGTCCGCTGATGGGGTGAGAGTCAGCCGGTAGAAAAACTGTGCACCTCCCATCAAAGGAGCCTCCGCCCATCTGAAGTGGATCGTGCTGTTCGTCTTATAGAGGATCTCAATCGGCCCGGGAGGGTTTGGAACTGGAGAGAGACGATGTAACAGCGTTATCGTGAAAGTCCAACACACGTCCACTGAAACATGCATTAATCCCGTTTGCAAATTAAAGGTGGCAACAGTTAAAGACATACAGGATTTAGATGTAAACATCTATGACCATTTCTGCTACTTTTTTGGAGTGATTCTCAACCTTTTTTGTGAGGGAACCCAAATTTTAAACCATTGTAAATCTCGGTGACCTCCTGAACCACTCTGAGGATAAACTCTGGATTCTAACACTCCATCTCGGGATGTTTGACGGTCTTGTGCCGTTTCAGCTTGCAGTTTCATACTTCACCACAAAAGATGCGTAAATTGTTTTCCATTGTTTCAATGAAGCCATATTCCATGTAGCACTCTTGGCCTCCGTGCTGGGGTGAATGGATTTCACTGATACAGTGCTTTTCCAGTCCTCAAAGCACTTTACACTGTTAATCACACACTCCAATGGAGGTTGCCATGCAAGGTGCTCAATCTGTCCGTTGGGAGCACCTGGTGTCTTGCTCAAAGACACTTCAACATGTGGGTATGGGGAATCAAACCTGCCACCTTACAATTGAGAGACAACCACTCCACCGACAGGCTTCGTTTTAACCATCTTTTGATGTTGTTGCGCCAATCTTTCGCTGTCCTGGAATCTCTCTAGTTGAGCCTCATATGATGCCGTCAATACTTGATATGACACGACTGAAAACGTCAGAACTGAACTCATTTACTGTACTTACAAGTTGCATTTTGTTTTGATCCGGATGTGGCATTGAAGGGTCCGCTGTACGTGGAAACCTCAACGCTGTAAAGCCTTCCAGCCGAAAGGTTTCCAAACAGACAGGCAGTACTGTTACAGTCCAGTTCAACAGATTGCGGCTGCGTCGATCCAGTTAAATCACTGGAAGATCTGCTTAGAATAACTTGATATTTTTCCACATTTCCAGCAGGTTTGGTCCACGACACCTGGATGGAGTCATTGGACTGAGTGGAGACAGTTGGCTGCACAGTCTCAGGCTCTGACGATGGAGGAAGAGAGGAGGATCGATTAGTGGGTCAGCATCACAGACTGGGTGGAAAAGGGAAACAAAAGTCACAGGTCTTACTTGTGTACTGAGAGGCGCAGTCTTTTGCCCCTTCAGTGTCTTCGACTTTAACAGAAACGCAGAATGTGCAGTTGGTGCCGGGGTTGAGCCCTGAAATCTCCACAGAGTTGTTCTTCAGGTTTTTGGTTTGGTTGCCACAGCCTGTCACCTTAACCGAATACCGGTAGTTGTCCTTGTACTCGAGTGGTTCCACCCAGGTTAAGCGTATCGCAGTTGTGTTTAAGGTTTCAGGACGCAGGTTTTGGACAGGATGTGGACCTGCAAACAAAACAACACGTATCTGAGAAAAGAGCCACACTCTCCTCACGGTGAAGGCTTAAACGCAACACAATCACTTTTCTGAAACTTTGTGGTGTAGACGGGGCTTTAAGTGCTCCGTGGTTAAATGTGTTCAGTTTCAACGAGGCAGTATCGATGATGTACATACGTGTGAAGTAAGAAACGGTCTCAGGATCAGCCTCAGTGCCATCTGCGGTCCGCGTCGTGACCGTGAGGCTGAAGTTGCTCCCTGATGTAAGCCCAGAGATTTTTATAGTTGTAGAATTCAGTATTCTTGAATCGTTACCAAACTTCACAGAATAGGAGTAGTCCGACTTGCTCCCTGGCTGAGTCCACACCAGGGTGACCGTATCCGTAGTGATTTCTGTCGGTTTTAGATTGGTGACAGAAAACGGTCCTAAAAACAGAAGGCAGAGGAGCTTATCTCTGGATAAACACAGAGTGGGTCGTGTTTATGAGACATTTCTACATCAAACATCTGGCTGTAATGATAATAATCATGTTTTTGATCACATCTGTTCGACAGAAACCCTCTTTGAGAAGATAATTAGCATCACTTTGGATTTCAATACATAAAAAGCAACATTGGAGAAAACAATATCAATTTATTTGGATGTTTCACTTAAAGTTAATTTAAGTGACTATTAAGTATGTTTTTGTCACTTTTGTGTAAATGCATTCACAATTTATTTCAATGTGGTTTGGAAATCACTCATAATGATTTTTATTTTATTATCAATTCGTTCCTGACGTATCAAAAAATATACAAACTACAGATATTTACAATAGGAAGGAAAAAAATCTATTTATACTCATTTGAAGTTGTCTATATCGACTACTTACACACACGCACACACACACACAAACTGTTTGGAAATGATCCATATAAATAAATAAATACATAATTTATGGAAATACATATACAGAAAATAAACAATATCGAGTACATGCGCACCAATCTCAAATTACGTATAGTACATGTATTACAACACATAAATCTAACTCTGCGTGTCTGTAGAGGTGTGTAAACAATACCAGAAAAAAAAGGGTCTACTCACTGGTGTAGTTTTGTGCCGTCACGCTTGTGCTCTGGTATCCTCTCACACCCACAGTAACTACTGAGATGCTGTAGGGACTTCCAGACTCGAGCTTGTCCAGAAGATACCAGTTGTTGACAGTCGGAAATGAGCCGTTAACTGTCGTCACACTAAAATTGTACTGATCACGGGTCATGTTCTCTGGGGACGTCCAGGTGAAGTTGATGGACGTGAACGTCTGAGATTGCACCGTGATGCGGCCGGGAGGGTTGGGAACTGAACGAGACAAACGATAAGTGTCATTCTTACTATACAATTTCAAAATCGAAAGATGTTGAGAAAAAAAATCCAACAAAGATTCATTTAGAAGGATAACTTACAGGTCGCGTTGCACACCTTTTGGCCATGGATTACTTGAGGTCCACTTTTGGTGCTCACCACCACACAGTACTCTACTCCTGGCTTTAAGCCACTGAACTGGACGTTCTTAGTCTCATTGCTCAGGTCTGTTGTGTTCTGAATTTTTTCGTCCCCGCTGTACAGCTGCACAAAGTATGAGGAAACCTGGCCTGACACCAGCTCCCAGCTCACTGACAGGTCCACAGTGCTTCCAACAACAGTCACGTCAGAAACCTTTTCAGGTTCTAGAGAAAAGAGAGGTTCAGGTTTATTGTGACATTACTTGACTTTGCATAAGTTAATGAACAAACATGACAATTTCAACTTGAACACACATGGTCATTCTATTGGAAAGCTACCAGTTTTGGTAATCATTTAATATGTTCTTGCTGAATCTTGTACTTGTCCGGGACAGAATCTTTCAATAGGTCTCCGCACTATTTCAAATCACAATTTCAATTTAAGATAACTTTATCCACGTTCAGTCTGTCATTTTAACTTATGTGGATTAATGTTTAGGAATTATCTTGACTTAAAGTAATGAGTCAATGTACAAGTCATAATTTCAAAACAACAAAATCTGATTTAATTTCGAGCCACCAAATGACTTAATGCATGTTTTTAGGCTGTGACAGGATACTGGAGTACCTGGAGGGAACCCACGCACACACAGGGATAACATGCAAACGCTCTATAACTTAAGCTCATGTAATAAATACTATGCATATAATATAAGTTAAACTTCTGAGAAAAAAGGAACTGAAGTTCAGTATCCAAAACTTGTTATGACAAGTGGAGTGTAAGAGAAAAATAAGTCCATATAAGATAGTGGGTCAGTTTTTACAGTGCACACACACACACACACACACACACACACACATGAAAATTCTCTTCAGACTCAGGAATGACTTACCTGTGTAATGCTCGATGCTTGCTGGTGCAGACCGGACATTTTGGAAAACTGCGAAGACTCGAAATTTGTACTGTGTTCCCGGAATGAGACTGTAAATGGTGTGCGTCTCATTGTGCGTTGACTTGTTGTGAACCACCTGACTGCCCAAGAAGGCTTCGACCTGATATATGAATGATGGCTGATGATCGTTTTGCCTGAGCCACTGCAGCCGGATGGACGTGGCGTTCGCATGCGACACGATGAGTTCAGTCACGGCGTTGGGCACTGTGGAAAACACAGGACTGAGTGACGGAAGGCCAAATATCCCAGATTATTCTTGGGACAGCACTTCATGTCTCTTCTTACTTGTGTAGCAGGATGCCTCCACCGCTGCAGCCTTGCTTTCACTTGCAGCAACTGTTGTGACTTTGATAATGTATTTAGACGCTGGTTCCAGGTCAGGAACATGAGCGCTGGTAATCTTCACTGTCTGAGAGTTCACCAGAGCTCCTGTGGCGTTGAAAACTTGAACTGAGTAGCTGTAATGTGGCTGGACTCCGTCAGGGTGTGACCACTGCACCGTCACTGCAGTGTTCGAGTCCGGGCGGGCAACTAGGTTCAGCACCGGATTTGGCACTAAAAAGATGACAGGAGGGGAAAACATGAAGAGAACACAGATTTAAAAAAAAAACAACACACATTTGCTTGTGTTTTTTTTTGTTGTTGTTGTTTTGTTTTGGTACTTACAGGTAAAGGAACACTTTTCCTCAGCTGTGCTGGTTAAATTCTGCGGGCCAACAGTTGTAACATTTATACAGTAGGAGGTTCCAGATGAGAGTGAAGACAGCTCTGCATTAGTGTTTATGGTGTCTTCACTTTCATATCCGCCACCGTCATCTCGTGGGTAGGCGATGTTGTATCTGACGTCTGGAGCACCCTCCATTCTGTCCGGGGCGCCCCACGTCAGATTAATTGAAGAGTTGGTTCTGGCAGTGATGTTGATTTCCTGAGGTGGTGTGGGAACTGAGAGGTTTGAAAAAAAAAACGCAAACATGTGAAAAAGTAGAGATCATATGCAACTCAAAAGTCATACATCAAACTGACATTGAGAACTCGTTTTTTACAAACATAAAAATGTGGAAAATTAGCAATACAACTGTGTTCTTTTCCATTAAAAAATGAGTAAAACTAAGGTTAGCTGAGCTGCTCTTTGGAGGAAATAATAAAAAGACACTTGGTTGTTGTACTTACAGGTTGCAAATGGGAAAACATCGGACGCAGTCTGAAAGGCTCCGGCGACGGCTGTGACGGTGACCTTAAAGATTCTCCCAGGACGTAAACCTGTGAAGCTGGCCGAGGAGACAATGGTTCGGCTGACGTTCATGAGTTCCAGGGCTGAATTTGAGATGTTAACATCAAAATTATCCTTTCCTCCAGAAAAACTCCAGGTAATGTCGAGGTGGTCAGTTCCTCGGCGTGTGACCGTAATGTTTACAGGCTTGTTCGGCCCTGAAACAAAGGAACAAATGGAGAGACCCATGATGTGAAGACGATGCTGCGACTTTCAGGCTCTCTGGGTGGAAAATCAATGCAAGAGCTGGCACCAGCAGGAGTCAATACAAAAAACAAACAGATGAAAATCCAACACATTGTGGAAGGGAAAAAAGAAAACCCTTAAAAAAAATTCTTACTTGTATAGGAGGAGATTTCACTCTTTTCACTCTCAGTTTCGTTATCTCCAGCCACAGATTGGACAGTAAAAGTGTATTTCACTCCAGGAGTCAGATCAGTCACATTTTTGCTTGTTTCAGTAACATTGTCACTCCAAGAACTTGAATCATTTTTCCACATTACTCTGTAGAAAGGGCTGTTCCCATTTGGTTTGGTCCAGTTCAGATATACAGACGTTGTTGTTTGTTCCGTGACGCTGAGATCTCTGACTACTTCAGGCCCTGCAGGTTAAGAAAAATAAATTAATTGGCTACAAAAAGAATAGAAGAAAGAAAAAAATCACAAGAAGTTAAATGCCTTAACTCCTTAAGATGACACTTTTTTTTTTAATCTCCATAATTTTAGGAAAATGAAAGAAATAAACAATATAGAATAATCAAAACAGATGAGGAGTCGTCGACGATCCAAGTTGAACTCCTCATCATACGCATCATCTTACTTGTATAGGAGGAGATTTCACTCATTTCACTCTCTGTTTTGTTATCTCCAGCCACAGATTGAACAGTAAAAGTGTATTTCACTCCAGGAGTCAGATCAGTGACATTTGTGCCAGTTTCATTGACAGTGGTATTAAAGTAAATTGAACCATCTGTCCATTTTACTCTATAGAAAGAGTAGTTTCCATTTGGTTTGGTCCAGTTCAGATATATAGACGTTGTTGTTATTTCACTGGCTTTGAGATTCATGACTATTTCAGGCTCTGTAGGTTAAGGAAAAGACATGAAGTGACTCCAAGAAGCACAATTCAAGTCCAAGCTAACAAAATTCCTAAATTCTCGAAAATGTTTGTAAAATGAAAGATAAAAACAACATAAAAACAAGAAATACAGATGAGGAGTCGACGATAATCCAAGTTGAATTCCTAATCATACACATCATCTTACTTGTATAGGACGAGATTTCTCTCTTTTTACTCTCTGTTTTGTTATCTCCAGCCACAGATTGAACAGTAAAAGTGTATTTCACTCCAGGAGTCAGATCAGTGACATTTGTGCCAGTTTCATTGACAGTGGTATTAAAGTAAATTGAACCATCTGTCCATCTTACTCTATAGAAAGAGTAGTTTCCATTTGGTTTGGTCCAGTTCAGATATATAGAGGTTGTTGTTTGTTCCATGACAATTAGATCTCTGACTACTTCAGGCTCTGTAGGTTAAGGAAAAGACATGAAGTGACTCCAAGAAGAATGGAAGAAAGACAAACATTACAAGAGGGTCAGTGCCTTAACTCCTTAAGTTAGTACAATTCCTTATCTCTAAAATGTTTGGAAAATGAAAGAAACAAAAAATACAAAATAAGAAATATAGATGAGGAATTGACGATGATCCAAGTTGAAATCCTCATCATACTCATACTCTTACTTGAAGTGAATCTTACTAGGTCAAGCACAAGTTAAATGAGCAGCGCTTGCACCTGGTCCATCAAAATAGAGCCCCTTATGTTGAAACATCTTCCTGATCTCAACAATTTTGGGAAAATGAAAGAAACAAAAAAGGAAAGAAAAAAAGATGAGGAGGCAAAGATGACCCAAGTTAACTGCTCAATCATTGACATCATCTTACGTGTAAAGGAGGAGATTTCACTCATTTCACTCTCTGTTTTGTTATCTCCAGCCACAGATTGGACAGTGAAAGTGTATTTCACTCCAGGAATCAGATCAGTGACATTTATGCCTGTTTCACTGACAGTGGTATTAAAGTAAATTGAACCATCTGTCCATCTTACTCTATAGAAAGAGTAGTTTCCATGTGGTTTGGTCCAGTTCAGATATATAGACGTTGTTGTTTGTTCCATGACAATTAGATCTCTGACTACTTCAGGCTCTGTAGGTTAAGGAAAAGACATGAAGTGACTCCAAGAAGAATGGAAGAAAGACAAATATTACAAGAAGTTCAATGCCTTAACTCCTTCAGTTAATACAATTCCTTATCTCTACAATGTTTGGAAAATGAAAGAAACAAAAAATACAAAATAAGAAATATAGATGAGGAGTTGGCGATGATCCAAGTTGAAATCCTCATCATACTCATAATCTTACGTGTATAAGAAGAAATTTCACTCATTTCACTCTCTGTTTTGTTATCTCCAGCCACAGATTGAACAGTAAAAGTGTATTTCACTCCAGGAGTCAGATCAGTGACATTTATGTTTGTTTCATTGACAGCGGTATTGAAGTATATTGAACCATCTGTCCATTTTACTCTATAGAAAGAGTAGTTTCCATTTGGTTTGGTCCAGTTCAGATATATAGAGGTTGTTGTTATTTCACTGGCATTGAGATTCATGACTATTTCAGGCTCTGTAAGTGAAGGAACAAGAGCGAAGTGAACACAAGAAGAAAGGAAGAGATGAGGAGCCCAAAATAAGGTCCAAGTTCAGCACCCAATCATTGTCTTCATCTTACGTGTATAAGCAGAGATTTCACTCTTTTCACTCTCAGTTTTGTTATCTCCAGCCACAGATTGGACAGTGAAAGTGTATTTCACTCCAGGAGTCAGATCACTGACATTTATATTTGTTTCATTGACAGTGGTATTGAAGTAAATTGAACCATCTGTCCATCTTACTCTATAGAAAGAGTAGTTTCCATTTGGTTTGGTCCAGTTCAGATATATAGACGTTGTTGTTTGTTTCATGACAATTAGATTTCTGATGGCTTCAGGCTCTGTAGGTTAAGGAAAAGACATGAAGTGACTTCAAGAAGCACAATTCAAGTCCAAGCTAACATAATTCCTAAATTCTCAAAAATGTTTGTAAAATGAAAGATAAAAACAACATAAAAACAAGAAATACAGATGAGGAGTCGACGATAATCCAAGTTGAATTCCTAATCATACACATCATCTTACTTGTATAGGACGAGATTTCTCTCTTTTTACTCTCAGTTTTGTTATCTCCAGCCACAGATTGGACAGTAAATCTGTATTGTACTCCAGGAATCAGATCAGTGAGTTTAATGCCTGTTTCACTGACAGTGGTATTAAAGTAAATTGAACCATCTGTCCATCTTACTCTATAGAAAGAGTAGTTTCCATGTGGTTTGGTCCAGTTCAGATATATAGACGTTGTTGTTTGTTCCATGACAATTAGATCTCTGACTACTTCAGGCTCTGTAGGTTAAGGAAAAGACATGAAGTGACTCCAAGAAGAATGGAAGAAAGACAAACATTACAAGAGGGTCAGTGCCTTAACTCCTTAAGTTAGTACAATTCCTTATCTCTAAAATGTTTGGAAAATGAAAGAAACAAAAAATACAAAATAAGAAATATAGATGAGGAATTGACGATGATCCAAGTTGAAATCCTCATCATACTCATACTCTTACTTGAAGTGAATCTTACTAGGTCAAGCACAAGTTAAATGAGCAGCGCTTGCACCTGGTCCATCAAAATAGAGCCCCTTATGTTGAAACATCTTCCTGATCTCAACAATTTTGGGAAAATGAAAGAAACAAAAAAGGAAAGAAAAAAAGATGAGGAGGCAAAGATGACCCAAGTTAACTGCTCAATCATTGACATCATCTTACGTGTAAAGGAGGAGATTTCACTCTTTTCACTCTCAGTTTTGTTATCTCCAGCCACAGATTGGACAGTGAAAGTGTATTTCACTCCAGGAGTCAGATCACTGACATTTATATTTGTTTCATTGACAGTGGTATTGAAGTAAATTGAACCATCTGTCCATCTTACTCTATAGAAAGAGTAGTTTCCATTTGGTTTGGTCCAGTTCAGATATATAGACGTTGTTGTTTGTTTCATGACAATTAGATTTCTGATGGCTTCAGGCTCTGTAGGTTAAGGAAAAGACATGAAGTGACTTCAAGAAGCACAATTCAAGTCCAAGCTAACATAATTCCTAAATTCTCAAAAATGTTTGTAAAATGAAAGATAAAAACAACATAAAAACAAGAAATACAGATGAGGAGTCGACGATAATCCAAGTTGAATTCCTAATCATACACATCATCTTACTTGTATAGGACGAGATTTCTCTCTTTTTACTCTCAGTTTTGTTATCTCCAGCCACAGATTGGACAGTAAATCTGTATTGTACTCCAGGAATCAGATCAGTGAGTTTAATGCCTGTTTCACTGACAGTGGTATTAAAGTAAATTGAACCATCTGTCCATCTTACTCTATAGAAAGAGTAGTTTCCATGTGGTTTGGTCCAGTTCAGATATATAGACGTTGTTGTTTGTTCCATGACAATTAGATCTCTGACTACTTCAGGCTCTGTAGGTTAAGGAAAAGACATGAAGTGACTCCAAGAAGAATGGAAGAAAGACAAACATTACAAGAGGGTCAGTGCCTTAACTCCTTAAGTTAGTACAATTCCTTATCTCTAAAATGTTTGGAAAATGAAAGAAACAAAAAATACAAAATAAGAAATATAGATGAGGAATTGACGATGATCCAAGTTGAAATCCTCATCATACTCATACTCTTACTTGAAGTGAATCTTACTAGGTCAAGCACAAGTTAAATGAGCAGCGCTTGCACCTGGTCCATCAAAATAGAGCCCCTTATGTTGAAACATCTTCCTGATCTCAACAATTTTGGGAAAATGAAAGAAACAAAAAAGGAAAGAAAAAAAGATGAGGAGGCAAAGATGACCCAAGTTAACTGCTCAATCATTGACATCATCTTACGTGTAAAGGAGGAGATTTCACTCTTTTCACTCTCAGTTTTGTTATCTCCAGCCACAGATTGGACAGTGAAAGTGTATTTCACTCCAGGAGTCAGATCACTGACATTTATATTTGTTTCATTGACAGTGGTATTGAAGTAAATTGAACCATCTGTCCATCTTACTCTATAGAAAGAGTAGTTTCCATTTGGTTTGGTCCAGTTCAGATATATAGACGTTGTTGTTTGTTTCATGACAATTAGATTTCTGATGGCTTCAGGCTCTGTAGGTTAAGGAAAAGACATGAAGTGACTTCAAGAAGCACAATTCAAGTCCAAGCTAACATAATTCCTAAATTCTCAAAAATGTTTGTAA
The DNA here is from genome assembly GCF_902148845.1 of Salarias fasciatus. Classification (NCBI taxonomy): domain Eukaryota; kingdom Metazoa; phylum Chordata; class Actinopteri; order Blenniiformes; family Blenniidae; genus Salarias; species Salarias fasciatus. The sequence continues at coordinate 25,810,592 of NC_043751.1, forward strand.
AATGAAAGATAAAAACAACATAAAAACAAGAAATACAGATGAGGAGTCGACGATAATCCAAGTTGAATTCCTAATCATACACATCATCTTACTTGTATAGGACGAGATTTCTCTCTTTTTACTCTCAGTTTTGTTATCTCCAGCCACAGATTGGACAGTAAATCTGTATTGTACTCCAGGAATCAGATCAGTGACTTTAATGCCTGTTTCACTGACAGTGGTATTAAAGTAAATTGAACCATCTGTCCATCTTACTCTATAGAAAGAGTAGTTTCCATGTGGTTTGGTCCAGTTCAGATATATAGACGTTGTTGTTTGTTCCATGACAATTAGATCTCTGACTACTTCAGGCTCTGTAGGTTAAGGAAAAGACATGAAGTGACTCCAAGAAGAATGGAAGAAAGACAAACATTACAAGAGGGTCAGTGCCTTAACTCCTTAAGTTAGTACAATTCCTTATCTCTAAAATGTTTGGAAAATGAAAGAAACAAAAAATACAAAATAAGAAATATAGATGAGGAATTGACGATGATCCAAGTTGAAATCCTCATCATACTCATACTCTTACTTGAAGTGAATCTTACTAGGTCAAGCACAAGTTAAATGAGCAGCGCTTGCACCTGGTCCATCAAAATAGAGCCCCTTATGTTGAAACATCTTCCTGATCTCAACAATTTTGGGAAAATGAAAGAAACAAAAAAGGAAAGAAAAAAAGATGAGGAGGCAAAGATGACCCAAGTTAACTGCTCAATCATTGACATCATCTTACGTGTAAAGGAGGAGATTTCACTCATTTCACTCTCTGTTTTGTTATCTCCAGCCACAGATTGGACAGTGAAAGTGTATTTCACTCCAGGAATCAGATCAGTGACATTTATGCCTGTTTCACTGACAGTGGTATTAAAGTAAATTGAACCATCTGTCCATCTTACTCTATAGAAAGAGTAGTTTCCATGTGGTTTGGTCCAGTTCAGATATATAGACGTTGTTGTTTGTTCCATGACAATTAGATCTCTGACTACTTCAGGCTCTGTAGGTTAAGGAAAAGACATGAAGTGACTCCAAGAAGAATGGAAGAAAGACAAATATTACAAGAAGTTCAATGCCTTAACTCCTTCAGTTAATACAATTCCTTATCTCTACAATGTTTGGAAAATGAAAGAAACAAAAAATACAAAATAAGAAATATAGATGAGGAGTTGGCGATGATCCAAGTTGAAATCCTCATCATACTCATAATCTTACGTGTATAAGAAGAAATTTCACTCATTTCACTCTCTGTTTTGTTATCTCCAGCCACAGATTGAACAGTAAAAGTGTATTTCACTCCAGGAGTCAGATCAGTGACTTTTATGTTTGTTTCATTGACAGCGGTATTGAAGTATATTGAACCATCTGTCCATTTTACTCTATAGAAAGAGTAGTTTCCATTTGGTTTGGTCCAGTTCAGATATATAGAGGTTGTTGTTATTTCACTGGCATTGAGATTCATGACTATTTCAGGCTCTGTAAGTGAAGGAACAAGAGCGAAGTGAACACAAGAAGAAAGGAAGAGATGAGGAGCCCAAAATAAGGTCCAAGTTCAGCACCCAATCATTGTCTTCATCTTACGTGTATAAGCAGAGATTTCACTCTTTTCACTCTCAGTTTTGTTATCTCCAGCCACAGATTGGACAGTGAAAGTGTATTTCACTCCAGGAGTCAGATCACTGACATTTATATTTGTTTCATTGACAGTGGTATTGAAGTAAATTGAACCATCTGTCCATCTTACTCTATAGAAAGAGTAGTTTCCATTTGGTTTGGTCCAGTTCAGATATATAGACGTTGTTGTTTGTTTCATGACAATTAGATTTCTGATGGCTTCAGGCTCTGTAGGTTAAGGAAAAGACATGAAGTGACTTCAAGAAGCACAATTCAAGTCCAAGCTAACATAATTCCTAAATTCTCAAAAATGTTTGTAAAATGAAAGATAAAAACAACATAAAAACAAGAAATACAGATGAGGAGTCGACGATAATCCAAGTTGAATTCCTAATCATACACATCATCTTACTTGTATAGGACGAGATTTCTCTCTTTTTACTCTCAGTTTTGTTATCTCCAGCCACAGATTGGACAGTAAATCTGTATTGTACTCCAGGAATCAGATCAGTGACTTTAATGCCTGTTTCACTGACAGTGGTATTAAAGTAAATTGAACCATCTGTCCATCTTACTCTATAGAAAGAGTAGTTTCCATGTGGTTTGGTCCAGTTCAGATATATAGAGGTTGTTGTTTGTTCCATGACAATTAGATCTCTGACTACTTCAGGCTCTGTAGGTTAAGGAAAAGACATGAAGTGACTCCAAGAAGAATGGAAGAAAGACAAATATTACAAGAAGTTCAATGCCTTAACTCCTTCAGTTAATACAATTCCTTATCTTTACAATGTTTGGAAAATGAAAGAAACAAAAAATATAAAATAAGAAAAATAGATGAGGAGTTGGCGATGATCCAAGTTGAAATCCTCATCATACTCATAATCTTACGTGTATAAGAAGAGATTTCACTCATTTCACTCTCTGTTTTGTTATCTCCAGCCACAGATTGGACAGTAAAAGTGTATTTCATTCCAGGAGTCAGATCAGTGACATTTATGTTTGTTTCACTGGTAGTGGGATTAAAGTAAATCGAATCGTCTGTGCACTGTACTCTATAGAAAGAGTAGTTTCCATTTGGTTTGGTCCAGTTCAGATATATAGAGGTTGTTGTTATTTCACTGGCATTGAGATTCGTGACTATTTCAGGCTCTGTAAGTGAAGGAACAAGAGCGAAGTGAACACAAGAAGAAAGGAAGAGATGAGGAGCCCAAAATAAGGTCCAAGTTCAGCACCCAATCATTGCCTTCATCTTACGTGTATAAGAAGAGATTTCACTCTTTTCACTCTCAGTTTTGTTATCTCCAGCCACAGATTGGACAGTGAAAGTATATTTCACTCCAGGAGTCAGATCACTGACATTTATATTTGTTTCATTGACAGTGGTATTAAAGTAAATTGAACCATCTGTCCAATTTACTCTATAGAAAGAGTAGTTTCCATTTGGTTTGGTCCAGTTCAGATACGTAGACGTTGTTGTTTTTTCTGTGACATTCAGATATCTGACTACTTCAGGCTCTGTAGGGTAGGGAATAAGAAATTTAGTTAATCCAAGAAGAATGGAAGAAAGAAAAACGTTACAAGAATTTAAATACCATAACTCCTTGATTTAATACAATTCCTAAATTCTGTATGTTTGGAAAATGAAAGAAACAAACAATATAAAAAAAAGAAATGTAGATGAGGAGTTGACGATGATCCGCCTTAAATTCCCTATAATTGTCATCATCAGAAACCCAGAGGATGTTGTTGTTTTGTTAACATGGAGATGCTCAACCATTTTTGGTTATAGGAGGAGAAAATATGTCAAGTGAATCAGAATGACAACAAACATCTTGGAAACCAATTAATTTCACTTTTACTTGTTTACTTTGTGTTCTGTTCAGCCCCAGACGAGTCGTAGAAAATATTTGGATGATTTCTCTGTTGTGTTATTTCTATCTTCTTGCTTCACTAAAACTCACTTTTTTAATTTTACAACTAATTATTGTGGTTTTATTGCTGAATTGCACTCCGCAGTTATTTTTGGAGTTCTTCAGCTTTGATCACTTGTTGTTCAGTTTGTTCGATTTTGTTTCAAAGCAGCTTGTTAGCTTTGCTCAATGAAGACAAAAAAAAAAAAAAAAAAAGACAGGAGAAGATAAGTAAACATTCTGAGACAGTTAATAAAAAACACAAACACAAAATCTCTGGTCAGTTTTCAAGTAAAACTGCAGAACTGTCGTTGCTTTGCGTGTCCGTTTACACCACAACGGGATCAACGAAAACGTGACTTTAAGAAAGCATCTACAAAAGTGGAACTTTTTGGAAAATCTTCGAGTCTGTCTCCATGGAAACAGACAAAAAGAGGGACTTAGAAGTTTCAGAGTTACAGCAATGCAACTCCATCATCTGTCCTTGCAAATGTCTGTGTTGTGTGTGTCTGTGTGTGTGTGCACACATCGCACACTAGTGACACACCAGGCAAACTGCAGCATTCTCAGTGTTTCTGCCGCTTCAGTGTAAACGGACAACACAAAAAACACAAAATCGATGTTTTCACTTGAAAATGGGGCTTGACAACAAAAATTAAAAAAAAAAAAAAACACTCACAAGAAAATGGACATTATTAAAATCAATGCATAGTGCAACATGTATGTCTTTGTGGAAGGGCGTCCGGAGAAAACCACACACGCTCAGGGAAAACATGCAAACAACACACATCCAGAAGTGAAAAGGGAGTTAACTCACTTGTGTACTTCGTCAAAGTTGAAGCTTCTCCTTCAGTTTGATGATCTTCTGCCACTGCAGTGACAGTTATATCATACCGGGTCCCAGCTGTCAGGCCGGTGATGTTTGCAGATGTTTCAGTGGTTTGGACATTCCGGGGTTGATTTTCATGTGTCCAGATAACTCTGTAGAAGGACTTTCCTCCATCTGGCGCTGTCCAGGTCACAAAGATGGAGGACGTTGTAACCGTACCACTGAGAATTTTCACAGCTCCAGGTTCTGTGAATTAAAAAAAAAAAAAAAAAAAAAATTACAAATCAGTAATCACAGCCTATAATAGTATTATTTTCGAACATAAATATTTCACATGCATATCTACTCAAAATAAAAATACAGACATACACAAACATATTGATACTGATATATAGATATAAATTTAAATTAATAAAAAAAATATATTATTTTCCTTTGTGTTTCTGTATTTTGTATATCTTTCGACATGTCTGGAATTAATTAAGAAAAAAAAATATTCAGTGTAATCTGAGGCCAATCTGTAGAAAACAATGCGGCTGATCAATGCGATTCAAAACAATCAAACTCACTTGTTGTGACAGTTTCGCAGCAGCTGAGAATGAAACAATGAACCTGGACATCATAGATGGTTCCAGGAGTCAGAGCAGTTATCACACCATCTGTCGAGTTTTTGCCGTCAGTGGAGATGCTACAGTTGACAGCAGTCACAGTGATATTGGTCGTTGTTGACGTCAGCTTTACTTCCGATGAACAACTGCCTAGAAAAGGAAGCAACACAAAAAAAAGACCACCAGCAGTCAGCAACAAACACACAAACTCAATATGTTATTTGTAAAATCTGCACATTATATATATTGATACCTGTATAAAACATAAAAATGTAAAAACACAGAACAACACATGCATATTGAGATTAAATGACAAACATCGACTTACTGTCACAAAGCGCCTGGGTGTCCTGCAGAGAGGGGAGAAGAGAGGAGTGAATCACTTCATACCAGCAGAGGGCAGCCTTACGCTGCAAAGCATCAACTCCAAACCTGCAGCTCAGAGTCCTGCTGGATTTACCCACCAAGTACAGACTCAACAAAAAGCTAGCACCTGCAGAGAGTCTATGTTCAAGTAGAAGTAGAAATAGTGCAGGTTCTGAAATGCATCCAGAAGAAGAACAGGAAAAATAATCCCTTTGGAAGGTATTTTATGTGCTGTCGTATTCTCTTAGCCAGTGATGAAAAATAGATGCTCATTTAAAGTGTAAATCGAGGGAAAATCCCGTGTCTATGCATTGGAAATTCACAGATCACATTCATTTAAACTGAGCGATTCTCAGTTAACCATCCGAACACTTCCTGCTGGAACACACAAAAGCTCCGTTAGTGCAGGATTAAATTCCACCAGTGAGTGACTGAAGGCTTGAGTTCAAGTGCCAGTTAGTACAAACAAGGAAGCAGATCCTGAAAATACTTCACTTCACTGGACTTAGTAAAAGTCCTTTTTGGAGGGTTTACAGGGTACAAGGCTGGGGTCTGTTGGACAAAAGACTTTACAAAGAGACTGGAAACTGAGCTTTTCGGTTTCCAAACATCTGATCTGACTGAGTTCAGTCAAATCAGTTCTCTCCTAAAGCATTACTACTATAAAATCGTCATAAATAGAACTCTGACACTGCGGCTTACAACAGCAAGTACAAGAAAAAAAAAAGCAGGAAAGAGAAAATAAGATGTTGTAGCAGCAAACAAAAGACGACAATTTCTTCCTGATCCTCAGATCGAATGTAACATTCATTAAAAACACAAAAAATAAAGAGAAGCAATATGATTATATAGATTAAAATGGGACACACACACACACACACACACACACACACACACACACGCGCGCTATTCAGTCATATCCATTTTAAACTAGCTCTGCTACTTTATGTCACTGTTATGAACATTGAATAATTTTCTGCTGTGCTGGAATTTAGACTTGTAATGTCAAAGATAACGAAAACTAGAACACATTATTTTCATTCAAAATCGTTCTAAAATTTGAAATTGATTTTCTTTTTCGAAATAGATTTCTCTTAAATCTGAACATCAATGAATGTCATGCAATCAAACTAGCATTTAAAGGGTTAACATCAACTTTTCTTTTCTTTCTTTCTTTCTTATCTTTGTGTATCAGTTCACTTCGTGGTTCGTACATTAAATTTCATTGTTACTCTTTAACAGAAAAAAAAACAGAACTGCACGAAGAGAATGTAAATAAGGACGGGAATTACAAGAAGCATTCCATGTTTTTGCTGGTCCATTCATCTGTAAACTGCCTCTGACTATCTTGGCTCTCATTTGCTGGAATACAGTACAGGAATGGTCGAAATATCTGGAAAATGCAGCTATTGATGGGTTTGATGTTATTTGAAAAAAATAAAAGAAAAAAATAAAGGGTTAACATCTTGAAATTCAGTGAAGGTGTAGTAGTTTAGTGAAGCACTGAAGTTGTCTCATAATAATAATAAACCAATTAAAAAACATCTTGTAAAGTTTTTTTTTTTTTTAAGTGAAAACTTTTATAATGACTCGTGAATTTAGTATTAAATCTGAAAAGATTTCAAGAGAGAGACACAAACTTACAGAATGATGGACACTTAAAGAAAAACATTGACCCGAATGACAAAAGTGTCCGAAAAGATGCCTGAGTGTTAAATATACAGAACGGTTCAGGGGTGTGTGTTCACACTTGTGGGAATAAAGCAAACCTATGAGTGATTGTTGTGCGTGAACAGCCTGTATGTACAAGTGTGAGCGAACGGCTTGAACTTTGTCTCTCTCTTTATTAAAAACTTTACTCCCAACAAGGAAACTGCAGTAGGAGAGTGAACGCCACCCAAATTTCCCCCTCCACATAATGTTAAACTTTCACCAATCCTGCTTTTTGTTAAAGGCCACTTCATGATGCCAAGTGCAAACTCACGTCCACCGGGACTCTCAATTTCTGCTTTGGTTAACCAGATATGGGCGCCAAGCATCCTCATTCCGCATTATTGATTAGCCAAAAATTAAACAGCCCACAGTTACTCCCTGACATGTTGGCTTTCTCACTGTTTGCCACTCAGCTAAACATTAAACACATGGCATCATGGCTCAGCCCTGCATCATTCCGCACCCCCCCCACAAAGCTCGGGGAAAATCATTAACCAACAGTGAAAGAGAGGGCTTTGCAATATCAAACTTGTAGTGTTGATTTTTAATTTAAGGAAATGTTGATGAAGTGGAAAAAAAAAGGCATAAAACACAGAATCCTGATGTTAATCTTCTCATATCCTGCTGCATTAACCAGGAGTGTCAAACAGGGGCCACATGCAGCCCAGTTTCATGTTGAGTAGGCTGGACTGGTAAAACAGTGCTAAAATTTAAACCAAATTTAAAATGAATTCAAACTGAAAGTTTATCCTTGTTGCAGTGCAGAGTGTACTTGATGAAAATGTCTATATTTCTGCAAATCTCAATAGAAAACCAATTCTAATGAAACCAAATGTGCAAAATGTAGTGAAATCTCCCAAAAAAAAAAAAACATTTTTTGTCGTATCATGCTGCTTTGCACCCCTGATGAAATCTAATGACACCGACAATGACATGGCAGCGTCTTACTGTCTCACTTGATCTTTAGTTTCTGAGTCAGCGTCACACTTGTTAAATGGGGCTCATATCATCCAGGAAGCGGTGCACTGTGGCCACATGCAGCCTAATTTCACCTCGTGTGGGTCGGACCAGAGAAACTGTGCCACAATAACCTGGAAATTTAAACGTTTGTCTTGGTGCAGCGTAACCTAATAGTTACTACTGAAAATGATGGCAATCTCAGCATAAAACCAAAGTTTAATGATGTGGAATACAGTGAAATGTAAAAAAAAAAAAAAAGAGGAAAAAACATAATGCAAAGGAGAAAAAAATGTATCAACATTGTCTTTAGCATTTTTACAGTTTGCTTGTAGGTTTAGTGGGCCGGATTGGAGCCTCTGGCGGGCTGGTTTTGGCCTACAGGCCTTATGTTTGACACCCCTGGCATCGAGGTTAGAGGAGAGATCAGTATCACTGTTACCACTGTAAACTCCTAATATACTATAACATAGGATGGATTTAAACCAGAAAAATAATTTCCCAGCACCATTAATAAAGCAGGCCTTCTTACACATGAGCAGTCCTGCAGGGTAAAGCACTGGAAACCAGCTGGAAGCGGGTTTAGTGAACTTTCCAGGGTTTGCATCAGAGGTGTCAAACATAAGGCCAGAGGGTCAAAATCGGGTCCGCCAAAGATGAAACTGGACTGCATGTGGCCCTCAAACTACTAGTTTACGGTTGACGGGGCACAGAGAACAATCTGTTGCTCTCGGTTAGGAGCTCACCGGGACCTGATCTGATATCAAAGCATTGAGTCCAGGATTGTATAACCAGCAGAAAACAATAAATCACCAATCAAGGAACCTCAGAAGAAAAGCCCGGACGCACTGAGAGTCTTCAGCCTCAGAGACGAACCAACTGCTGCATCAAACCTCCATTTCAGATGAACCACATTATTGTGTCATCGCCGGTGGCTTTTTGCACTTTAACAGGCGGAAGAGCCGCTATGAGGAAGTGTATCTGTGAGAGACGACACTTCTGCTGTGGGGCGTCAGAGGATCGACGCTCTGAGAGGAAGTGGCCACAAACCATTGTTTGACACTTTTTTTTTCCTTTACTGTTTAGTAATTTAATGAAACATATTACCTTCTCACCAGATGGATTTTTAAATGAATACTGGATTCTTCTTTTACTCATGACAGTTAAGCGCACTGCTCCTCTTTAAGTGTGTGTTTAAGCTGCAGGTGGGAAATGCAGGAGTGTTTAAAATGACTGTATTGAGAGTGAACTGAACAAAGATCAAGCCCGGTGGTGTGTGACAGTCAAATAGAGCCTAAATTTGAGCGCAAGACCAACACCCACTTTACTGGAAATGCTTCAGCGACATGTAAATTTATCGTCATGTATTTTCCACACAGCTGTACTCTTATCGATCTGAAAGCCTTTTATTTTTAACGCATCAAGCCAAGAATTGTGGCGTCATGTGTTTCATGCATCACATCCATCAGACTGCTACTGTTCAAGCCACTCTCTGTTGAGAACTAAATCCATTTCTTCAGGTGCGCTGAGGAGCTTTCAGTGTTGGTTTTTTAAAATGCAGTGTTCTTAAATGAACAAACTTTCCTATAACGCTGTTTTTCATGCATTTAATCAACTGAAATCAACATGTTAATGTCCAAACTCGAATGTTGCAGTGGGTCCTCATCCAATATGGCGGAACACTCCAGGATCCAGTGTGGAAGAGCACCTAAAAAATTACTATTGCACTTTTTTTTTTTTTTTTTTACAAAATCTACATTCATATTTTAACATTGCCTATATTAAAAATGTGTATATTATCATTGTAACTGTTGTATAGTGTTAAATTTGGGTTTTCAATATGCTGTGATATGTCATGTGCTGTGGGCCTCTTGGCCAGGTCAACCGTATGAAACAGATCATGATCTCAATGGGTTTTTTTCTTCCTGGTTAAGGAAAGTTACATTCTAGAACAGAGTTGGGTGTTGCATGGTGGTTACAGGACTTTCCAATACCCCTCCCTGACTGTGCGTTTCGGTTAAGCATTGACTTCCAGTGGACCAAAGATGGAAATCAGAAAGAAGAGCGTCAGTCATAAAAACTAACCAGGTTGATGATTAACTCTGCAAAAACTTGCATAGACTAGTAAGTTAGACAAAAAAAAAAAAAAAAAAATCACTACATTAGGAATCACAACTAGTCAGAATTAGTACGACCTTTGACACTCTAGCAGAGGCTGTCATAAAACAAACAGAATCACAAACAGGATCTTTAAAATGGGAAATGGATTCACTGATATGGTGCTTTCCATGTAAATGACTGAAAACATTTTACAATAATAGTCTCACACACTTAAATACAATGCAAGGTGCTCAATCCGTCTATTCGGAGCACTCGCCCACACCTGCAACCTTACTTGATCTCAAACCCAGATTATGAATCACGGTGAGTCACGGTTCACGTTTAGTTTCTTGTGCACTTTTTGAGAATCTAAGGCTCCATTTACACAACGTTTCAAATGAAAACACCATTTTTGCACTTTCATTTCAGAAAAGTTTTAAGTTAACACAGTTTTGAAAACGATGGAAACGGAAGAAACATCTTTTATTTCATGTGCAAACCACACTGTTTTTCAAAAATGGTCTAATATCCTAGATAAAAAAAGCTAAAACAGCTGGGATTGCTTCAAATGGATGATGACGATCTCCTGGACTTTGTGCTTCTGGTCACTCGGACTTTAGTTTTTCGTGAAGATGAGAGTCTGTTCTGCCTACAGCTGTCTGGAGTCCACAGAGGTCTCTCAGTGGAAAATGGTTTAAATGAGGAAATTAAAGCTTTGAAGAAGGACTCATATAGGCGAGGGGCCGAAGGCAGGACGCACCCTGGACAGGTCACCAGCTCATCACAGGACAGACACAGAGAGACAGGCCACCACACACACTCACATTCACACCTGGAGGACATTTAAGATCAGCAACGGCACACAGAAAGGCCCCGGCGGGCATTTGAACCTATGACCTTCTCACTGTGAGACGAGAGCGCAAACATTCATGGAAATAAGTTTGTACTGTGTGTTTTCAGCCTGCTGGTGACGGTGGCATCAAGGCTGCTGCTTTCTAAAGCCTTTTGATTGGTTATTTTCAATCCGACCACTGGGAGTCACCAAAATCTTCAAATCCTGACAAAGTGCAGCTCTATCACATACACTGCATTTGGTTTCAAGAGAAATTGTCTTTAATTTAGTTCAGAATCACAATCAGAAACACTTTATTTTGCAGGTACCAGAAAACAAAAACATTTTTACAGGACTAGGATTTTTTTTGTACATGTCCAAAAACACAAAGTGAACAAAAAAAACTTTTAAAACGTACAACACTGAAAGAGGCAGTTACATGTATTTTACATATGTGCACAAATAAGGTAGATAAGTTGTAGGTTATGATCAAGCTAAAGAGAAGTGGAAATACTTTAATTAAAGGTTAAATTGGATAACTATACCAAATGAATACATTTGGCTCTTTGAGTCTCAGCTTTGAAACAAAAAACTCATTTTCATGTGATGAGGATGAGAGACACCAGGAACAGCCCAGTGGCGTTTTGTGGTGAGTATTTATAGTGATCTCTATTTTAAAGCTACTTACTGTTGGAAATGTGTGTCAGATTTAGTGCTTGGGTAAATAAATCTCATAAAGACGAGTGAAAGAGTTTCCTATTTGTGTTGTAAGAGAATCTGAGTGAAAACAGCCTCACAAGAATACGGTAAACAACGCATCCTCGCACTGTGACATCTCTTGTTTTTGTACAAACAGTCATGTTGAACTGGGCCCTGGGGAGGTGACTGCTCTGAGCCGCAACTCCCAAAAACTAGTATTTCCCTTGGCCTTCCTCCGAAGAATCACTTATTTTCTCCTGGTTGAATAAACAAAACTTCGTCCCAAGCCATTATGCTCTGGCGCTGATTCAGAGAGTAGAAATAACTCACAGCTCAAAGTGTCTGATGGGAAATGCTGCCCTCCGAACACTGCAGCTCATATAATGGCCTTCATTTTTCTTATGGAGGCGACACGGCTCCGCCCAGGCTCGTACTGGGCCTTAGAAGGTTCATTTAACAAGTCCGGTGTAGAATTTTCATGTACTTCTGTAAAACAGGAGCAACGCCGCTGCTGCTTGTGTTTGACCTTCACAGACTGACCTTCACACGAGGAATTATATTTAATGCTCGCTGGGAAACGTACTCAGCCAACGACCCCGTTGCCCCGTTACACTATCTGCGGCCTTTGACTGTCTGCAGGAGGGGGAGGAAATGGCTGTACTGAATGCTACATAAACATTACATCAGTCCTTAAGGCAGCCTTGCCTCTCTCTGACTCCTTCTGATTCCCAACAGTCCGCCTCCCGATAACGCCGCACTTCCTTCCTGCGTAATAACACAATCGAGAAAATCACCTTTAAGGCTGTTTGCTCAGGGATCAGGCGTTTAGCATTACCTTGTCATAATCTGATAACGGGGAACAAAAGAATATGGCAGAAAAAAAACCCCACAACGCTTGATTTCCACCGCTTGAATTACGCAAAGTAATGAAAACATGTGACTGATGTCGCTCCGGTGCCCTTGTTGACTCGCTGAGTGGAGAAAGTGGATTCCTACACCGCTGTAAATTCTGCAAAATGGTGTTATCTGATCAAGCCAAAACGCGTGTGCGTGTGTGTGCGTATTCGTGTGTGTTGAGGACAAATATCAAAGTTTCACCAGTAGGAAGTAAGACAACGTTCACCCTCGGCCCTTCTCTTTCAAGAATCTTTAATTTACACTTTTTTTGTTTAACTATTCCTTCTACTTTATTGATACTTTTTAACCATTTTCACAATTACTGTCATTATATTGTTATTTTTTCACTATGACTGCTACTTTACAGAGGCTTTTTAATGCGAAGCAACATCTTGCAGACTCCACAGAGGAAGGCTCAGTTGGGATTTGAACCTGTGACTTTCTCATTAACCACTGCTCCACACGTGTTTGTATTATCGCAAATCATATTATCACAATGCTCAATAATCCATTGTGCTCTCACATGAAAAAAAGAAACCGATCTTATGATATAAAGTTCGTAAGAGGAAGTCGTGAGCGTTTGTTGTCTGGGCTGAAGCCGTCGCTGCGGAGCGCGCCGGGGTTAAGGATCTTGTTCAGGAAGCCACAGTGGCGACCTGCGGGTGAAGATATTTGAACCCCGGTCTCACGCTCACACATTATTCCAATCTCATAAATCTAACATATCAGAAGAAGGTTAAAGTCTTTAGCGGTTTAAGTTGACCAGAAATGCTCAATAGGTCTTCTTTGATGACCTGATTACTAAAAATCTAGACATTAATCAACAATCAATCATTCTGATGGAGGTTTAGGTGAGTTTACTCTTCCCTTTTTTTTTATTTTCCCAATAAAAAAGCTCCTTGTTTTCTATTTAAAGTTCATTACCTCAGAGGTTTCACACGAGCGGCGTACTCATTGTTTCTGTTCTAACACAGCTTCCTGGCCCTTCCGGAGCCCACCCTGAGAGCACGTCTGGACGGCACGAAGGGCGTCTGAGCTGGACTTCATACCTCCAGTTCATTAAGGCCAACAACGGAAGACAAGAGCCACACGACACCGGCTCATAAATCCGCCCCTGTGTTCATTTAGAGTCGCCTCGGAGCTCTGCTGACATCAAACATCACTCCACAGGTTGTAATCGTCCTTCCTCTGTAGCTGTAATGTGCCCTGCCTTCTGTTTAGGCCAGTTTGGTTATGTCGGCTTGTTTTTTATGATCGAGAAACAGGTTTTTGCAAGTTATTCTTTGAAATCCGAAATTCTGATAATAATGAAGGGTTTATGTTCAACACATTTTATGCTCCAGGTAAAATTTCAGCCAAACTTACAGGACAATGTTCTCAGTTTTCATTGCTTTTTACATTGTTTTCAGTGATTCTGCCGTTCCCATGGAAACAGATATTGTGTTGTCGTGTAAATGTGGTCTGATTAGATTCAAGGTCAGGATATTTTTTATTGTCATTCCTCAAGCGATTGGCTTTCATTAACTGCCGTGCAAAGGAAGAAAATGTCATAAATAAAGATAAAATATAGAGCCACTGAAAATAAAGTACCATGCAAAAAAAAAAAAAAGATTTAAAACATATTTAGCAACTGTAGAAATTAGCAGTTAAATAATAGTGATTTATAATTAAAGTCGTAAACTAAACATTTCAGTGACGCTATGACTTTTTACAGTTATGCATTGGTTGATTACTATTATGAAATCAACAGCACTAAATACAGTGTTTCCAGTTTACCAGCTGCATATCTCAGATGTTTTACGCTGTGTTCTCGATGACTGTTAAAAACTTCATCCTGCAGTTTTACGCCGATGACTGATGACTTTATGCCAACTGATGAAACATCAGCTGAAATGAACGAGTGCTGCCTGCTTGACCGCGTCACCGCAAAGTGAGACAGTCAAAAGTAACTCAAGTTTACTTCTGGTTTAGTTTTTACAAGTAACTATTCATTAGATTTTGTAACTGATAAGATAACAGGAAGTGACTGAGAAGATATATCTGGCATACTTTTTTTTGTCACTTTTGCAACAAAGCCCAAGCCACCACTTCCACTTTTTATTATCGTACCAACAATATAAATGGACTTTACCTGTCTATTTCTGATCATCACGACACATTGCAACATCATGAAAATGAGAAAAAGAAAATCAAATTACACTGTATTTCCCCACAGATTAAATAAACAAAGGGTCCTAATTGTCATAGCAGAGGTCAGAATAAAAATGGCACAATGCTCTTTGGGAGAGATTCAGCACACACACCCTTCCGTGTAATACTATAGGAACATGATTCACACAATGGCAAAGGTTCGGTCTATAAATATCCACTGCCCCCGAAAATTCCCCCTGACTCATGGCGGTTTTAGCTGTGAGTGTTTGTCTCCAGGTATCAGCTTCCCACACCAGAGTCCTGCCGCTGCTATCAGGGGCCGCATCACACCAGGGCCTATGGAAATGAGTGGCGTGGTATTTACTGTCCCCGTGCTGCGCTGCAGATACACATCTGAATGCAGCCGTCTGAGTTTCCTCATCACGCCGCTGGACTGCAGCAGGAGGAAGCTCTATGTGAATTCATACGAACTCACACCCCATGGATTCCGGACAGAGAGAAGTGTGTAAACCATTACTCTGAATCCCAAACTGATGCTTGAACACCTCGCATCGAACCAACCAGCAGAAAGATGCACTCAAGTAAAGACTATTGACAAGACCATTGAAGTCTTTCTGAAGCAATCTGGCCATCAGTCTGGAGAGACGCTATGAGCGACTGGAAGACCTGCGAAACCAGTGAAAAATAATCATTTGTTGTCTCCAATTCAACCTCGTATGACCACCACTTTCTTTTTTCCCCGGAGGCCACTGATTAAATGATAGCTGTCAGCTGACAATGCAGCCTTTCAGGCTGCGAGAGGAGCCGGCGTCTCATTTACATGGACCAGGGAACTGGAATTCTTTGTGGCTCATCATGAACATGCAGAGCTGCCAGGCGCGGCTCCGGTCAAAAGGCAGCATGTTTGGAGATGCTGATTCAGAACTGGACGGTCCTGGAGCAGTCGCAGGGGACCGGGAGTGGGTGGAGGGTGCAGACGTCAACAAAGGAACGCTTCATTTTGTGACTTTTCGGACTTTAGCTGCAGAGACACTACGAGGCTTGTGCTTTCTAATTTGGAGACAGCAAGAAGAATACATTTCGAGAGAGAAATTTATCAGACGTCATGAAGCCGTCACTCTTCAAACGTCACTGGTGTTGACAGGGCAAAGTATTCAAAGCGAATCTAAACAAAATGATAGAGCTCGATCACAATGGATCAGTTCTTTAAAAGGCGCTTTCCTGTGTAGTGGAAACGTCATCCCCCTCACATTTCCACAAGATGAGAGGAGGATGGAGAGAGAAACAGACACGGTGGATGGAAGCAGAGAGAGAAGCTCTATTCAGTGATAAACTCATGCAAAGTGTTGTACCGGTACTTTCGCGGATCACTGATGGGTAAACATCAGGTGGAAGGCTCGCACGCACTTTCTCTGGACTCCACAGGCCCGGCCTGCCGTCAAAGTTATTAGAAGGATGTGCTAAAAATTCTGCAACCTCCCAAAAATGAGCTAATATTCAGTAAGAACAGAAAATGTTAATGCACGTTTTTTAAGAGAGAAGAAGAAAATTGAGCTACATTGACAGAAAAAAAAGAAAAAGCACTGTATATTTCGTACATCCTCACTTTTGTGGATGTTGTTCTTTGTTTTGTGGTCCGACACAGAAAGATGGCGTATGAGCCAGAGGCAGGTTACACTCACTGGAAGACCAATTTGAGTCGTTAAAGGTTAAAGGTCAGGACTAATCTCTGATTTCATCAAAACACCACACGAACCAGAAAAACCCGAATGCCGCATCTCTAAGACAGGGGTGTCAAACATAAGGTCTGTGGGCCAAAACCGGCTCGCAAGAGGCTCCAATCCGGCCGGCCAAACCACAAAGCAAACCGCAAAAAATTTCAAAGAAAACAGATTTTTTTTTTCCGACACATATTTCATAAGAGCATCGGATACCTAAGAACCGAGATGAGATATCGGTGACGTTGCCATGAAAGACAGCTAACTAGCATGAGCATCAAGGCAATGCTATCAGGGAGAATTCAGAAAAAACATGCATAATTCAACAAAATGCGATTAGAGATGCGGGGTTTCTTTATGGACATTCCACTGTATTTTGGTCAATAATACCAGCTTTATGGTGAGATTGTTGGAATTTTCAGTCATATATGTTTGGTTTTGTGAATATATAGATATTCTAACTACATATATTCTGCACCACAACAAAAAGAAACGTCAAAGCTTAAATGTATGGTTATTGTGGCATTTATTAAATTAACTGAATTTTAAACTCAGATAAAACATGAATCCATGTATTCAATAAACATTAAAAGCTAAACGCAATATTCGCACATTATCTATGATTTTCTCACCATTTTCATTTTCCAACATCAGAAAACCAAAATGCTGGCCACACCTCCGATCTGAACTCATCTGAGACCACAGCCAGAACTTTACCATCATCTGCGCTGATCTTTTTTTTTTTTTTAACCAAAACTTTATTCAAAATAGTCACAAGTGCCTCTCTCCACTCTGAGGTGTAAAGATACGCACAAAAACAGAAAAACACACTAAAATGCGTGTGCAGTTGCCTCTGCTGGGAGTTGTATAACTTCTTGTCAGTCGGTGAAATCTGTCTATTGAAAGCAGCTGTGCTGGCATCACATTTGCATGTGTACCGTGTGGCCTGTGTTCCACTTGTGTACTGTTCATAGAAGACGACAGTAACGGGCCATTGCACCTTTACTTCCTCATTATATAAATATACTAATCTCCCCACACGGCTAAAGAAGGTTTAACCATAAAACAACCGATGACTGTATTTACGGCCTAAAAAAGGAAAAGGGAATTTTCCGTTTTACATTTCAAAGCGTTTTTATTTTCTTTCCTGTGAAAAGCATTTCACAAGAGCAGGTTGGAAACAGGATGTCAGAGGATGCTGAAGTTCTAGAGAATCAATTAAACTGAACTACCTCTTTCTAAAAAAAAAAAAAAAAAAAGAAGCCATGCATGGCTGCCAGGTAGAGAAGTTGCTTGAGTTACAGCCAGCGATGTGAAAGTCACACGTTGCCACATTAATATGCTTCAGCAACATCACGATGAAAACGGATGCCACCATTCTGCTAATGAGGCGGTGTGGACGTCGGTTTCAGTTAATGTCTCTATTACGATCAGAGGTCTGATCTGAGTGAGACGTGTGACCGTCCAGGAGAGACTGAAGGCTCCGGAGCCACCAGGCCATCAACTGTTGCATTCTGCATGTTTTTTACATACTTATCCTGACAGCATAGCTCGCATTGACGTAACGAGCTTCTCATCTCAGCATCACTTTTAGCTCAGCTCAGTCTCGGTGTTGTGTTGGTCAGTTTTGGCCCGCGGGCCTCATGTTTGACACTCCTGTATTAGCTCAAACACAGTGCAGTGGTAAATATATTCATTAAATCAGTGTGAGTCTGTCCTCGGCGTGGAGACTTCTGTGGAGGTGCAGGAGTGACAGGGACACTGAGTTGCACTTCATTCCATTCCTGACCCCTTTGTGTTGGCCACACACATCCTCACATACCATTCTCAACCTCTCTCACCCTGCCCCTCTCTCTCTCTCTCTCTCTCTCTCCCACCAGATAGACTGGTGGGACAAGTACAGGTGCGTCCAAGGCTGCTGGACGCCACCAGCTACCAGTTATGTAAGAGTTTGTCCACAGGAATGCATTTTTGAACACATTCGTAAGGGAGGTTAATCGGTTGTGTAATCCTGAATAAATGATTTACCAATAAAATCATTTGGAATAATTTCCTCATTAACCTCATTAACTTTAGTTCACAATAACATACAATATAGTTTAATAGTCTGAAGTGATGAATTCACCTATCCTCATGTCACTTTAACTTTGTTAATCCAGCTCTTTAGTTATTTCATAAATGTGTTCCAGAGAGGCATAATCAACTTTTGAACATACCTGTCTTGTTTCTTGTGCAGCACTTTGTAACACTGGAGTATAACTTCTTAAAAAATATATTTTTGTAAATATCATATATAATCAGGCTATGAAGTGTCTTTTCAGTGCTTTTGTTTTGCTCTAGCATTGCACCAATAATTTCCACATAAGTCAGTGAATGACTTATGTTTTCATTGAATTTCAGTTTTAGACAATCTTGTTTTCCCTTCTATAGTCATATCAAAGATGAAATTCTACCTATTCTATTTGACTGTGGCAGTGTATTTCATACGAGTTGTATATTCTATCTATCTGTCCATTGAACTGAATGCCTCCACTCATCACATTTCAATAATTCACTGTTTCACCACTAAAACTGAAAGTCGGCGCATTAATTACCTGCTGACCTGAATTTAACGCGAATTAACGCTCACAAAGGGCCACTGTCCACTGACAGCAGGGCACATGTGAAACAGCCTTCACTTCACGTTAGCGCTGAAGTTTTCTGATGAGTTTCAGCTGGACGGTCCGGGCGCGCACACGCGCTCACTAACGGGACGCGTACCTGCGCAACAGGTGCAGCCGAAACTCTCCAGACTGAAGCGAAGCCGCCTGTTGAGGCTCCGCGTGACCTTACGACAGAAAGACGAACACGTTGCGGTTTTCTGGTGAGGATGGAGTGAGTGAAGCCTTCCTACCCTGAGCAGAGCGCAGAGCAGCAGCAGCAGCGTCCACAGACCGACGCACGAGCGCGGCGTCATGATGCCCGCGCGCTTCGGAGGAAAGAAGACAAGAGTCTCTTCTACACTCTCATCTCCAACTGGTGTCTGTCCTTCTGAACTGAAAAAGAAAACAAACTGAGGGATGTTTCTTCTCGCCGTCGACAGCTCGTCTGTCTCTACATCTGGACAATTAAAAGGTGAGAAAGTCGAACTAGTTTCCTTGAGCGGGGGCGGAGCGTCACTCTGGGAAGTTTGAAAAAGTCTCCAGTGACACTGCTCTCCTCCTCTTCTCTCCTCTCCTCCTCTCTCCAGTCCCTCTGCTCTCACACGCTTTCTGTAAACTTCGAGGAAGGGCCAGTCTTCCTCCTTTTCCTCGAAGAAATGAAAACTCATCCTGCATTCTTGCCATAACTTGGCCGAGCAGCGTGAAGGAATGTGGGGTCTCTCGTCAGACACCATATTAAGACCTGTCTACACCACAATGTTTTTTTTTTCTACGTTTCTCGTTTCAGAAAAAAATTGCGTTTACATGGGAACGTTTTGAAAATGATGTAGTTAACACGTTCGGCCACTGGTAGGTGCTGTTGTGTTTTTTGTCCACTGCACAGGGAACAGTGGGCGTAGACAGATAGCTGCACGAACGGAAGATGAAGTTAATAACCTTTAAGTTTAAACTTTAAAGCTTGTCTTCATTGTGGCACAGGGTGTACGTGATGAGAATGTCTATTTTTTTACAAAAGCCAAACAAAGCTGTGTGTGTGCGGGTGTGTGTGTGTGTGTGTTTCCACCCTGAGTATCTCTTGAGCCGGGAACACTGTAGGCCATGCCTACCTTTGCCACTCCTCCCGGGTTGATTTTTGGCTGTGTCCTGAACGCCACTAGCTCATCCTGATCACTCTCTCCATCATCTTCTCCACATATCCAGTAGAAGTACCGCAGTACCACGACTCATACGCTGTTTGAGTGTGAGCTGCCTGAACAGCTCTGGTTGTGTTTATTAGTTCTCATCTTCTTCTCTTGCGATCATCCACACATCTCTTATCCAAAGAGTTCGCACTACCAGACACTAAATTCTCTGTTTACAAGTCTGAAATATGGCTGAACGCTTGGCTTCCACAGGCCAGTTGTCTCTGTTCCGCTAACTTTTCTAATGCCTCCTGCTTTAAAACCCTAAAGGTCAGAAGGATCACGAGGCCCTGAAATCCTAAATGTCCCTCTTGACTCCTTGACCCGTGTGGGGTGCACTCTGCCTTTGTTTGAGCGTCAGTTGGGATCGACTTCGGCATACCACCGCCCAGAAACGGATTTATCGATGGAGAAGGTGACTGGAACGTCAATGGGCCGCACCTCGTCTCCATCCCTACAGTATGAGGAAAGAAAAAGTACCATGATAGCACAAAGTCCTCACTTGACATGTATTTATAGAATATTTTATCAGCGTGGTCACAGAGTGTTGCACAGGAAGCAGAAGCCGGGCGGCTCTGTGCATGGCTGGTTTTAAAGTTACAGGCCATGAAGCCACTCAAGACTACATGTTCAACTAAACAAAAAACTGCAGTGAAGATGAAGTCTTCATTCTTGGTAATTTAGCCTGAAAACATGTAGGGAAAGTGTGCCCCACTTTCTCCCTTTTCACCTGTTTCCTTTCCTCACAGAAGTCTTATTCACCCTGATAGTTTTCACCTTTAATACAACGGCAATGTTCATATTAATTTGAGTGAATTAAGTAAAAAAATGTATAATTTGCAGTTATACAGCAATATTACAGCAGTATTTTGAAAATGATGCCTGGTTTACACAGAAATGCTGAAAGTGATGTCGTTTTCACGTTGAGCCTCTAGTGGGTGCTGCTGGTTCCTGTGTCACTTTGCAAACGAACTGTGTTAAAGACACACTCCTGGTCAATGTGACTGTAGCGTGAACCGTTGTAAACATTGTTCCATACAGTTCTGAAATTAGGATTTCATGATAAGTTGGTGTTTTTGAACGTCGCTGTGTTGGACAAGATAAAAGGTGTTACAACATCACCCTCCCTCACACAGAGTTCCTCTTTTTTATGCCACATGAAAATAACACCAAATTTTTTTCACTTTTGTCACACATTTTAAAAATTGTGATAGATATCAATACTTTAGAGGATCAGGACGAGTTATCTAATTGTCTATTCCTCTGGTGCCTCCGTGCAAAATTAACACCTCTTCATGCTGGTGTTGTGTTGGTGAAGACACGCTGCGTTGAGTGGGTGATTTTCTGACCTTTAAATAGTACGCTGGATGCCGGAGCTGCCGCCGCTTTGTGACAGACAGCTTCATAGCGGCCGTTAAAGGAGGCCCGCTGACGACGGCTAATGGAGATAAAGATGATATGAACTGGTCACCATGACCCGCCATTCCCAGCGAAACGTTGCATAATCCCCTGGGGAACCGTCGCGGCTATATTTCTCATTTTTCATCTCTCTGCTTTTGCTGAATTACACACATGTAACTGCGTCTGTCTGATGTTTGACCTCCTGTCTGCGAGGCAGGAATCAAGTATGCTAATGCGTTCGATGACACTGATAAAGTGCAAAGCGGAGCGACTTGGAAGGAATGTTATGTTATCTGCGTGGAGCCATAAACATGCACACATTCATTAAAGGACAGACCTAAACATCCCAGTCTCAGTGGACTGAAGTTACAGCGCTGCTGAAGTCATGTACGCAGAAACTGCACAGCAACAGGCCTGGAAGTAAGAAATTGCAAATACTCAGATTACTGTAGGACTCTAGGGTATTTGCACTTCCAGGAGTATGCAATCATTTCGTGCAATAATTTGTATCTTTACTGCTTTTAAATATGATGTTGATTATGCCAAAGATTTTAATGAATCCTAGTATGTACACTGATCTGCCAAAACATCATAACCTCTGAAAGATGAAGTGAACAACAGGACCTCATGACACCATCTGTCAGCAACGACAGCAGCAAGTAGACAACAGCAGACACAGATGAGCGTAATGGCAATGCATTTCATTTGCGTATGGATTAGACTTCATGGCTTTTAATAAGTACTCGTATCAGTGCTCAGTATCTGCTAGTAGCTAAAAAGGTGAGTAGAAAAGTACTGGTTATTTTTTTTATATATAAATAACTCCTGTTAGTGGCAGAGGAAAAAGATGGATAAGCATGAAGATTTCAATGAGTTTAACAAGAGAGAGCTTTTTCAAAAAAAAGTTATATTTTCCTTCATTTCCATGGAGATGGAGACCAAGAATTCAGGTCGTTTTCAGAAACTTCCAGTGGCTCCGAGTGTCGTCGCTGTGTAAACAGACGCCCACAACACAACTGAAGTTTTGTGTTTTCACTTGAAAACGTGGTGTGAACAGGTCCTGGAAAGTCGTGGCAAGGAGGTGCACTAGTGGCCTGATTGCATCTTGTGTAACAATCCCCTGGTTCGAAAATAAACATGCTTTTGTTGTTTATAGAAAAGGCAAAATAGCTATTATAAAGTTTCATGACGGGCACGGCTTTTATGTTTGCGTGCTGCCCACCCTCAAGCCACGCGTGTGACAGCGGGGAGCGAATTTAGTCCAATAATACAAATCCAGTCCGAAGGGGCGCCATTGTTGGTCTTTTGTGAGCCTGACTCAAACATGTACACCCATAAAAGGTGACAAATAGGTAGAAAAGTATGAGAAATGGCCCATTTTCCACATTAATACTCTTTTATTTCGGGTGACGTATGAACTGCTCAGGTAATGTTATTCTGCAGGGGATTGTCAATAAACTGAACACAGGCAGTGCCTTTTGTTACATTTTGTACTGTAACAGTCAAAGAGAGAACAAAAAGCAAAGAAAAACAAGGGCGCGGGACTGATTACGTCAGATCGTGTCCATACGGTGATTGACTGTATATTTGATTATCAGAGTGTTGCTGGGAAGAGCTTCAAAGAAGCGCACGGGGAGACAAGAAGTGACCCGGTGGGAGTTCAGACGGCAGTCTGAAAAGGTGATCTCTGGACTGTTTGGTCTCCTTTGACAGAAATTATAAGCAGGAAAGAAACTGCAAGCCAAATAACAAAGACAAAAGAAGAATTTCCTAATTAGGTCAAAATGGTTATTTCCACTGGACGCAAGCCAAAGCCGCACACTGGAGGTGTTTATCCCCGATGAACAGAACACTATGAATACATCTTATCAAAGATATTCACATTGTTTTTGCATATGTACATGTAAAAGCACCTGATTTTGACCTCTGTTACTGATGAAATAAGTTTTTTTCCCTCAAGGTTATTTGTCTTTTTCTTGTAGCTCTGTGCTCTCTCTCCTGACAAACTTAAGAATCGTGCTTGTTTTCTGATGTCGGCTTGTTTGTCTGACTTTGTTGTTCTCCATCTTATCACTCTCTCTCATTATTCCCCGACTGCAATGGGTGCGAGCAAAACGCCGCCATTTCTGAGTGGATCTGATTTTACTTCTCTTCCTGTTAAGAGGTGTTTTTAATGTTTCCCTCTATAAATCAAAGTCAGTCGACTTGAACAGGAAATTTCAATTCTCTGCCATAGATTGCTGTCATATTTAAATTAAAAATCTACCATGACGGGTGTGTGGCTTGATGGATCACATCTCTGAAGTTAGAACTTGGTTGTTCTCTTCTTGGTTTTAGAAGCTGCACTGCGATGTGAACCATCACGCAAAAGGGACAAAAACAATAGACAGCTCTTCTTCCTCTTTCCACCTTTCTATTTCCTCACTGTAACAATCTAACTCCAAATAGACACTTGGTTTTAAATGAGGAAAAGTTAAGACAGTTTTGCTTAGAAGCAGCATAATTCATTTACTTTACTTCTCCAAAATAAGCTATCTGCCTGCCCGGTAATTCTCGTCTACTTCCTGAAATGTCTTCTTTGTCTTCTCTTTCAAATTTCAGTTTTTACGCCTGTCATCAGTACGTGTTCAGAAAAAATTTAAACTAGGCCAAAATAATGCGATGCAGCTCCAGGACGCTCCCCACTGACGGGCTTTAAGTGGCCGCAGAGGGAAGAGGGAGCTGCTCTCTGGTTGGATTTTAATCAATAGGTCAGGACTCAGTGGGACAGGATCCATACTGTGAGCTTTATGGAGAGTCGTGAGGGAGCTTCCATGGAGACCCGTCTGCTGCGTGCAGAATGCCCTTCATCGCTAAAATACCAGGCCCCCGTTCCTGTGCGCTGTTAAAATAAATGCACATTTAGCAAATCGACTTGGGTGAATTCAGTCATATCATGAACAGCCGTGGTTCATGGAGAGGAGCAAACGTGGGAGGAAAATGAAAATAACCATCTGGATAATGACAGCGTGACCGACAATGTGTTTACGAGTAACTGGGAGGTTGGAAAGGTCCCATTTCCCAGTGGGGGGAAAAAAGACAACAACATCAGATTAAACTGGAAGGTTCCTACAGGAAAAGTGGGAGGTGAATGGATTTTTCAACTTTTCCCCTCAACGCTTGGCATGAGATACAGACACGGACATAGATGCTGTTAAATGTTAAGAGACAAACTTCCTCTGTGAACAGACAGGTAAGTAATAATGGTTGTAATCTGTCACTGAAGACATTTGAAATAAATGACAGTAAATTATTCATCCTGAGCTTCACCTCATCGTGCCTCCTGGTTGATGTTTGGGATGAGGAGCTTGTTTGTCTCCTTTGTTATTGTCATGAAGTTTAAAATGGAGCATTCCCAATTCAATTCACTTTGACTTTATTTATATAGCGCCAAATACAGCACAGTCATTTCTAGGCATTTTTACAGAGATAATCCAACACTTCCACGAGAGCAAGCAAAAGGGACAGAGGAAAGAAAAAACTCCCAACGTAAGGCCCGGAGGCCAAAACTGGCCAGCAAAAGGCTCCAATCCCGTAGTTTGCTTGTTATTTGCTTGGTATTAATTTATTTTCATTGCATATGTGAAGCACTGGGGATTTCCTTTTGTCTGAATATTGCTATATAAATGAACTTTCTTTGCCTTTACAGCGTTTTTCACCACTGGAACCTCATCAACCTCATCAATGTTTCAGCACAGTTTCTCACACACCAAGCTCAACCTTTATTTGGAGAATACAGATGGAATAGGAAATGACTAAGAGTCGAACAAGCCGTATCTTATTTGAGTCGCTGGTGGTTTAAAATGCATTGGTGGTTGTACTATACCTGACTCTCTGTCCAGAGATCATGGATACCATAACATAACCGCACTTCATCAGTTTTTCTGCCCTTTTCTGGAGTTGTAACTGATTCTCTTCTTTCCCTAACTTCATTTACTAATTCAGCAAACATCTATTTGACTGAAGAACTCTGTGAACTTGACAGGAGCCGTCCCTCTGCTGGACTGTTTGAACTCTCCTCTTCCTCCATCTTTCCATCTGCAGGACTGTCGTTTGTTTGTTTATGTTGGGCAAATGGTCATAATTGCTGTTGTGACCCATGAACATGATCTGCCGCTGTTTAGATTTGAACTCCGGAGTAAACAGGGAATCCTAATCTCCACCCTTTGAAAACTGTGTGATCTGATGGTTTACGCTGGTGAAAAGCTTCTTTTCTGGCGTTGGCGTGGCAGAGCTGCAGTGACGGTGCCCTGCGGCGAGGGTGGAGGTGCACTGGAAACACATTATGTTTGCACACTTCATTTAAAAACGCTACTAATGACAGTTGATTCATCAGTTCAGTGATTACTGGGATCAGAGACTCAGAGTCTCTGTTGTCACAACCACACATGCGTTCTTTTTAAAGCACATACAGTGAGTACAAACCGTCTGTTATCTTCCCAAACTTCGTATGAACAAAGCCTGAATAAGATCTTAAGCTCGTCTCTCACCTCTCCTGTTAATCCTTCATAGCAGAGTTTCTTAGAAATTTTATTTAAAAAAAAAAAATCCTTTCTCTGGTTTTTGACCTACGGGCCTTGTGTTTGACACCGCTGCTCTATAGGGTACTCAGAACATTTTGACTCCAAAAGTGTTGCTGAGGGATGGTTTTGTACATTAGGACTTTAAGGTGGGTGTTAACATGCCATTTATACAATTAATTCTCTTGCATTATATTTACATATTTATGAGCAGCACTGCTCAACAAACTACAATACAAACAAATTAACGCTTATTATAAGAATGTTAATGAATAAAAATTAGTATCAGTGTTTCGTGCTGTGTATGCATGTGGTCATAATTAAGATAAATACATCAGTCAATTGCATTGCAGGGAATACGAAATGAAAATAAAAGGGTGGTAATATTATATTAAAATACGTCAAAAAACTGCACCTAATCTCAATAATCTGCACACAGAAATTATAATTTATTTTAGAATTTGAAAGAAATGTGATGTTACCACATTTAACAACTTCTTCCAAATATGGTTTAATTCAACCTTTTTTTGTTGCAAATATCTAATCAGATGTTTAACACATTCACCTTGATTGATCAATTTATTGATTTGGCTGAAACCTGATGTGACCAAATTAAGACCTGCATTGGTCTCTACTGGTGGGTCATCGGGTTAGGTGTGTAAAGAACTTGGGTTTGAACCCGGGTTACAAACAGGACAGCAAGATTAGAATATGGTGCACCTTGTAAAGTCATGGAACGCCAATGAAAGAGCAGCAGCAGGATGGATGGAAAATGTCTGGAAAAGGTTTTTCCAGAGGCTTTAATGGATCATCAGTGACACAGTGTCACCATTCTACTAATAACAGCGAACATTTCTGGTCCGGTCTGACGTTGGTGCGTGTTCTGCTTGAACTTGTGACTGTCTGTATTTCTGGCTGTAGCTTTAGTGTTGCATTCCCCTGCAGTCAGACCTCTGTGCGTCTGCAGGAAACAGCCCGCCATCATCAGATGAACACTTTACAGCTCCCCGATTCCCCGCAATGCAAATGTGCCGCAGGATTAGATTGTTGCCGTCCTGCGTTCGTCCCTGTTTTATGGCTCCATAAAGGCAGGCTGGAGGCTGGAGGTGACATGATGAGTCACACTCAAATCTGAGGCCGGCATCGGTTTGGTAAGGACAACATAGGGGGAGGCTTCAAGTCCAATTAGATTTTTTTTTTTTTTTAAACTTTACCAATGAATTATAAATGTTCCATTGAGATGTATTAATCAGATGGACTCAGCTGGTCATAGGAGCAGCAGTGAGCCACTCGAACCACTAGATGCCTCCATTTGTTACCACAGGAATCTGACGTGCACTGAAATCCATTCACTCTTCTCTCTCTCTCTCTCTCTCTTTTTCTTTCCTCTTCTTCTCTTATCTGGATAAGTTCCAGTTTTAGTGATTTTAACACCGTTGTGACTCCGTGTACCGCACAGACTGCTTCTTATTCATTCACATTTCCCTGCGAGTGACTGTTTACACAGCTTCCAGCCTTCATCTGTGAAACTTACACCACGTTTTAGCGAGAAAACGAGGAAGTGATGCAACGGCCTGATGTTTCAGAGTAGCGGCATTAGAACCAGACAGCTCAAGGCCACTGGGTATCAGCATCCTTTCCCGTATCATTAATTAGGTGAGAAGATGCCTCCATACTCGTCCATACTGTGGGGGAGAAGATAGAGGAGGACGAAGGGGCTTATTTAGTTGATTGAAGCAGGGGGTTAAAGACAGGAGAAGGAGATTTATATGGATGAAGAGGAGTTTGAAGTGGGTCATAAATAAAATAAAAATAGAGGAGAGAGCAGGAATTTGTGCCCCGTATAGTACAAGAGCTAATTTAGCAAATGACCCAAAGAGTAAGGCCTAAATATCTATTGAAGGGGGATTGATAGTAAAGTGACACACTCAGCAGTTTTTCTTCACTGAGCTGTTTGTCAGCAGTATGTTGATTGGCAATAGTTTGGAAATGGAGTCAAAGCAGAAAGCCTGGGTCTTTTCAAAAGCAGAATTAAATGCTGGACGGGGTCACCCAAGTGCAAAATGGAAGGCACTTAATGTAAACGCACCTTTCGCAATTTGCTGTCGCCAGGCAGAATAACTCTGGCCTCCCTTTTAATCATCTCTCTCGGTTAGACTTCATAAATGTGCACACACACACTTACACACACACACACACCAGTGGTATTGTTGTGTTGTTGCTGTGACACATTAGCTGAGCTGTCAGCGCTGTGTGGGTCAGACTGATTCACTCAATAAGTGCAGCCGAAGTTACATCAGTTAGTCGGAGGAGGGAAACGAGCAGTAATCTCAGTCCTGAAACAGACAAGGAGGAGAAACAGCAGGCGGCTCTTATAGAGGTGAGCTCTGCTTGTAGCCGCCGATACGTTACAGAAGCTGTGAATACAGTTCAACGTTAGACTTATTTACTGATGACTGAGCAATTTAGCAGTTTATTAAGGTGTTATTTCAAAACATGAGAATAAGACCTGAAAAAGTAAGCAAAAGAGCGAGCCATATGGAAACGTGTGCTTTGCTGAAGCAGGAACAAGTGTTGTAATTTATGACTATCATGAAAAAAAAAAAAAAAAAAATTCTACTTGGAGCAAGTTCGTTTCTTAACTTTCACCAAAACCGTTTTCACATTGAGAGACGTCAGGCCCACTTCGGAGAGCTCTCCAAGACCTCCCACCTTCCCCGTGGGAACTGGAGAGATTCATGTTCGGTGATATTTAGATGCATTTTCTTCCTCTGAGAGGTGGCGCCTTCCCCACTTCCCAGTTACTCATGAACGCACCATTAGTTCACGAATAACATGCTTCTCCTGCAAGAGGACAAGATCATAAGTGGACAGAGAGAAACATTCTGGCTGAAAGTAGTGGAATTACTGTCAATTCTTATGTTATCACTTGTTTTTCAGTCATCTACCTGTGCAGAAGAACTGTTTACTGTGGATGCATGTGCAGTAGTGGTGTTTCTGCCGTCTACACTGCGAAACTTTCCACCTTTGGGTCACTCATTAAACTCACAGGCATGTTTTCTGTTTGAGGGGGGTTAAACTCCAAACTTCAGACTCAGCTGGTTCTTGAACCCAGATTCACTCCCTGTGAGGTCAGAGTGCCAACCACTGCTCCACTGTGAGCCCTGGCCTGAATTAGACAACACATATTTCCAAAAATAATTTCTGACTCTTGTGCAAGTAATTGTGCTAACATGGACAATTACATTTACAATGTGCCAAACAAATCCACCTATAGGTGTTGATGTACACTCAGTATAGGCGTCGGATTCTTCAACAGCCACAAATGTGAACCAGAACAAAAGGCGATAATCTGGACTGTCTGGCGTAGCTCGAGGGTTCCCGTTTCGCCATGCTAACTCTGTCTGGGCCTCTTGTTCTGAGCAGAATTGACACAATCTGTTTTGCCAGATTTGTCTGTGTGGGTCCAGTCTCAACAACCAGGTTGTAGCGAGTGTGTATTGTTATTCCTTCCTCTGTTTCTTGTCACCAGCGGAGGTTGGGTATAAATATTGGAGTTTACTTTGACTCCTCGGCCTTGTTTTGACACACAAACACAAGGTCCAAAGACATATTGCGTTCTACCTCTTCAGTGAAAACAACAGAAGATTTATCCAAATCAAAGATATTTAGGAGTTGTTTGGTTCTGATAATAGAGTGGATCTGGGAAGGAAACTTAATTGGTTTTTAATGTTACTTCCTGTGTGCTCAGTGTACATAGAATTAGATACTCGAGATGCACTAATAACAAATTTTCCGAGGACAAGCGCTCTGTGCAGTTTCATACCTGACTCTGGTATCGGTATCGGTGCGTCCCTTTTAAATACATCTATTCAGAAGTGAGACATGTCCTTGATGTGTTTACAGCTTGTTTGTGTTCCTGCACGGTTCACCGGTGTCGTGCTTGCTATACAGCACGCTAATATGCATGCATTTTGTGTCTTTTATTTCCATCCATTTCCAGTTTTTTTCTCACACACAGTCTGTTGTTTCTGCACTAAAAGGGCCAAGGCCGCTAATTTCTATAAGAGAAAAGAAACACATGTTTGTATTTCCTGGCGATTTGTGTTCATCGTATAGTGAGTGTTTTTTTTTTTTTTTTTTCCTGCTGGTGAGTTCAGAGAGCTGACAGGGAAAGGCTACCATATGGCAAGACAGGAAGGAGGGAGAGAGAGAGAACGAGAGAGAGAGAGAACGAGAGAGAGAGACTGCAGCAAACACTAAAAGAGGGACAGACAAGAGAATACGATGCTTTGGTAGATTGAGTAAGAGTAACTGAGACAAGAGAGAGACAGAGTGTGTGTGTGTGTGTGTGTAACAGGGGATGATGAGAATGACAGAGACCGGAAAAAGAGAATGGACCAGGGTGGTGGTGAGTGAAGGGGGGGTGCTGATGGAGATGAGTGAGAGAGGTGGGTGGCAGAGCGTACAGCTTGGAAGCAGAGGAGGTGACAGTGGGGGGTGTTCACTGCTCGCTGATGTGTTATGATCCAACTTCCCCCACTATAGATGCACACAAACAGGTTTCTGTCACTTGAAAACACTATTTTTTTTTTTTTTTTTGCTGTGAAAAAAAAAAAAATCAAATCTGTGTCTTTTTGTCATTGTCGACTAATCCTCTAAAAGCACCAAACCCAACAACATCCGTGTGTGTGTGTGTGTCGCTAGTTTTCTCTACTCGGTCCAGAAACACATTCAACTCACACAAGATTTTCCACCAAATCAACTGATTTTTGAACTTTGCCTGAAATATCTCATCAATTTCTCTTACATTAAATATAAAGCAGTAAATGGAGTTTTCAGGATCTGCTTTCTGCTGATTCATACGAAATCAGTGTTATGAGCATTTATGGCAGTGACCCTTCACTACGACTCAGAGCAACGTTGTTTCCTATAGGTTTAGTTTAAATATTTAAAGATCTGTCAGTAGGATGCATTATTTCCTGTGGATGTTTGTGTTTATTAAAGGATTTGTTGGCAGGAATCTTTAAACCTTCATAATGACCTTGTAGAAACCATCCTTTAGCGACAAGACCCTTTTGAGGAGGTTTAGGTCTCCACAATTTGATTAATAAACACATTCACACACACACACACACACACACACACACACACACACACACACACTCAGACTCTCTCTCTCTCGCTCTCTCTCCCGCTCGCTCGCTCGCTCTCCCTCATCCTGGCTCTGTTGCCAAGGCTACCGTACAGCCTCTTGCTGCATATACTGAGACGAAGCTGCCGCCTGTGGATCTCTCTCTCCTCCAGGATACAAACAAAAGAAAACCCAGCAGACTTTTATGCCTGTGTCTTCTCCTGCGCACTTCGTTTTGTTCGTTTGTGCCTGTCCTAACCTTTACCCGCATCCTCTCGCCTCTTCCCAGTCTCTCGCGGTCGCCCCGTCTCCTTCTGACGCGCGAACACACTCCTTCTTCCCCCAGACAGAGGAGCAGTAAAGGGATTGGCGTGGTTCTCGGTGTTTGGCTCCTGGTCTTTGGCTGGCTGGGAGCAGAGCGGCAGATGGCGATGTGAAGACGGGCTCAGCCAGGTAAGCGGACTTATCCTAACCAGACTTAAAGCTGTGGGTGAGTGACTGTTCCAGCCCTCCTCTCCTCCTCCCTTCTCTCCCTCTTTCCCCCCCCTGTGGCTGTGCGACATGAGGTGAATACCAATTCTTCAGCAAAGCTCTTACGGTTCCTACGGCCGCGATGTTTTCCTAACAGTGAAAAAGGTAGGGATGTGCGATGCAGCTTTTATTTATTCCCGGATTAGTGGAGCTGATCATTTGCCAACAGGTTGGCCCTTTGATGCCGCCGTGAAACGTACATTTTTCCCTCTCTAGCCCAACTCCAAGCTTGATTTCCTCTGTGTTGTATCATGTCTATGTGACAATGTGGGAGTCACCAGAGGGAGAGATGCAACAGTCCACCTCCCCGGGTGATTCATTACTAATCCATCCAGCTCTGCACTGTGTGGTCGCTCTAGCTCACTGTAGCCATGTACGTGATATGAATGGTGTTTTGTCTTAGTATGAATGACTGCCAGAGAATGCAATTCCTCCACTGGTGTTTTGATGCAGTGCAATCATGTAACACAATCCTTTGTCACCGGGAATCCAGATTTATCTCCAGCAGCCTGTAAATCAATTCGCTATGCAGCACATTTCAATTATTCATAGTGTACAGCTGAGGCTGATTTGTAAGTTTATATGTGTGTTAATGAGATTTCTCGTTGAAATACTCCTGAAGCGGCTGCGAGAGATTGGAGGAGTTTATGTAAACAATAGAGCTGATTGATTATCTGTCCCTGTGATGTGCAGGAGGAAGCTGCAGGCTGGCTCGCCGTTTCATTTTAAGGTCATGTGCGTATTAATGTCAAGATTTTTTTGGTGTGTGCCTTTGTGTGTATGGGACAAAGAGGTTGATGAGACAGGTCTTAGCCCTCGTGACTTTATCTCAGATTACCATCTCATCATCACTTTCCAGCTAGAGCTTCCTCTTGCCTAGTCTTTCTGCCACATGAGCACCTCCACATCGCGCTCGATACTCGCTCTCTAATCACTCCGATTCGTCCAAAAACCGGGAAATACTGTCTCACAGTTCACCTGAAAGTTTTCTGTAAATGGCGGCTGTCCGAGCAAAAAATACAAATCTCTTCTTAAAAATAGAATAGAAAAGCAGATTTGGACTCATTACTTTCCAAACAGAGATACAGGCAACATCAGGAATATCCATTAAAGCAGCAGCAGCCAGCTGTCACCACAGTAATTCCCCCTGTTCGTGATTGTAGGAAAGAGCTTTAAGCAAGCGGCAGCTCGCGGCCGCTCCTGGTCCGGCCGTCCTCCTGGGACAGAGCCCACAGGCTCATTGTGCGCCTCGGTTGAGACTCAGCTGGATGCTGGCTTCTTGAATGGACGCAGATCAATGGAAACACTATGCCCATACTCTATTTGAAGACTGAGGGGATGGTGTTTGTAAGGACCCAAGGACAGTAGACCTTCAGCGAAGAGCGAGGCTGAATCACACTACAGGTTTGGATTATTTGCCACAAATCTATTTGGCCGGAGTTCATTCATTTCACAATCAGTGCGAGTTGTTTTACTCTATTTCAATCTCATCATCGTCATCGTCGTCGTTTTGTGTTTTTTTCTCTTTGGAATTGTTTAAATCTAACCTTTGACTCTTGATCGCAACATCGACTATGTTAAAAATGTAGGGTTTTTTAAACTGCAATATGAATATCAATTACAAACAACCACCACCTTTTTCATTTTCTTGAGTATTTCCATTTGTTAAAAAAATGAGGATTGTGGGAAAAGGATTAATACAAATTTGCATAGATTAGCTGAGATTGCAGCTGACAAACCAGATGAGCCCGCCACCACCTCAGCCTCTACCATCACTGACAAAAACAAATGAAGGGACCTCATGAGACACGCTATGTGAAATTGAAATGTGAACAATTTGTTTTGTTATATTTAGGAACAATCAACTGATTTCCCTGAGGATAAACTTTTGAGTTTATATTCTGTCTTGGGGTGTTTGCTGGTCTGGTGCCGCTTCAGTTTGCAGTTTCAAACTTTTATTCTTCAGTTTTTTACAGCAAAAGATCAATTTACATGTTTCTCCACCTCTTAATACTTCAATGTGTCATAAAAAATCATGTGCAAACTCACTTTTTTTATATATATAAAAACATGTCATACCCGTTAAGCAGACTCATGTCCTCAGTGTTTCTAAAATACGAGCTACAACCCTGTTTCAGTGTGCCAAGCGAGCACCTGGCAGTGAGAGGAAGTGACTGGAAAACACAGATATTTACCTCAAAGGATTAAAGCAAAGCAGGCCTGGATGTTTTTTTTTTTTCAGACAAACATGAATATTGTCACTGCTCTCCCTGTGCAGATGTGTGTGTGTGTGTGTGTGTGTGTGTGTGTGTGTGTGTGTGTGTGTGTGTGTGTGTGTGTATGTGTGTGCGTGTGTGTGTGCATGCTACAGTATGTTGGTTGCCACAGTTACCAAAACGCCAACCTCACTGCGTCATTGCCTCAGACAACCTTCACACACAAAAAAAGAGTTGCTTTTCCTCCCATTCATCCCTCCATCCACTCCTCTACCTGTCCACCTATTGTTTAAAAATGGAAGCACACTAAAGTTTCTTATACAACATGGTCTATGGCTGTGTGCGCATGTGTCTGTGTGTGTGTGTGTGTATGTGTGTGTATATATACACGTTATGTAGGCCTATGTGTGTACATTGTATGTATGCACATTGCCATGGCTACAAGCTGGGCGAACTGGCGTCATCACTTCAAAACCACCTTCACATCGAGCAAAGAGAGAAAGAAGCAAACTCTAAGCAGCTCCCCTCTGTTCCACACCTGCACTCACACACTCACACACACACACACACACACACACACACACACACGCACACACACAACCTGGTGCCAGCTACAGGTCAACAATGGGTGGGGGTCAGCGCTTGGGGGCGGATGCCTTTCCCAGCATGCCGTTCTACAAACAATTTTTACATTTTAGGAAAAGAAAACGAAATGGAAGATGAAACTCATCGAGTAATGTCATTTTTTTGACTGAATGTTATTTTACTCATTTCAAATAAGCACTAAGTGAAAAACCTAAAGTGGAATAGGGTTTACGGAAAACACTTAGGCCCCGTTTACACAACAACATTTCAAGTGAAAATGCATCATTTTTGCATTTTCAGAAATGTTTTAAAGAATGTAGTTTGCATGCCAGGCCACTAGTGGGTGCTGTTGTTTTTTTGTTTTTTTTGTGATGAAACCACACAAGTGCACACAGAGTGTGAATACGTCCAAAAACAATATCAACTGCAAGTTCAGGGACATTCATACAGACGATTGCTGTTATGGTGACTGTCAACTATAAAACTACCAAGTCCCAGGAGAATATGGACTGAGAGACAGGACATTGTGATTGTCTCTCTACTGAGCAGGTGCAGATGAACTATTTAACACAGGTTTGGTGGACATGTGCAGTGTCAGCGTTTCCGCTGGAGACCCGATGGTCGCTCCACAGTATGACAGAGTCAGAACATTTCCAAAAAGTTTGAGTTTTCAGTGGCTAAGCGAACTGTTGTTGTGTAAACAGACACTCAAAACGCAACAAAGGTCGCAGTGCAAACCGGCCCCGAGAGAGGAACATCAGCTAGTCAACCATCATAAAATCAAATTGCTCCTTTTCTATAGTTTCCCGAACATATGTCACAGATCAAGAACAAACAATATCCTGTTATTTCACCTTCTTTCAATTAGTGACTTTGATATTTATTCTGTTGATTCAATGAAATTTCATACTGGGCCCAATATGCCCACATTCTGAACACAAATCAGACATACCCACCTCCTGCCAATGGCGCGGTGTCACATTCTGCCGAGTTCGCCCAGCGGGGTCCGGTGCAGGAGATAAGAGATGGCTCCACTCACCTGCTAATTCTACTGGGATAGTCTGGTCTAAATCATCCCTCAGACACAAATAAAAATAAATAAATAAATAAATAAATAAAAAGAGGTAGGAGGAGGGAAAAAAAATGACAATTTACTGTATCACCTAACATCAGCATCCTCCGCTCAGGAAGCCACAGCTGGAAGCTGACATGGGCGCCACACCGAGCCATTTTTAGAGGATTTCTAACCCTGCTTTGGTGTGACCACTCCAGCCTCTTGTGTCTCCAGTACAGGCCCATAAATATAGGGACACAATATGACATAACTTGGAGGAATTCCACCTCCGACCAGCACCACAGTTGGTTAGACTCCTAACTTCAGTTTGGTTCACTAGAATCAAGAGAGTTAAACACTTTTTTACTTGTATTCCACATTTTGAGGGACTGTGTGTTATTCTCGTTATTTGGGGCTCTGTTGCATGTAAAATGCAAAACTTTCACTGTGCTTCAGGGGTCTGTTTACATGACAGCGGTATTCAGAGTCACTGAAAACACAACTTTTTGGAAAAGGCTCCCAAGGTAGAACTTTTTGAACGTGCTTGGGCTACGACTCCATTGTAGATGGCAAAAACGTTGCTACTGCACATGCGCACTGCAGACGTAGTAAATAGATCTTCTGCACGTGCTTAGTTGAAGGACAATAACGACAATGTTATCCGTGGAGACGAAAAACTTTTGGGAAACCAAAACTCAAAAACGATGCATTTTTTCTTGTTGTCATGTAAACGGAGCTTTAGATAGAAGAAAAAAAACATTAAGTGTGGCCAAAACAATCATCAACCCTTTCTAAAAATGCCGTTTTAAAACTATGGACATCAAGATATAAAACTGTATAGATCGGTTCTAAACTTTTGACTTTGGATTAGCAATCTATGGATTGTACATTTGATAATAATGATTCAATTTTTTTATCTTTATTTTTGAAATAGATGTTATTGAATGACATTGATTTGAGCAATGACTTTGTACCTAACGTACGACTATCAGCACTGAAGGGGGGGCCAATTTAGCCTACTTTGAGTAGCATTTTGGGGGCACTTAGTTTAAATTGCCTGTTCCCTGTTATTCTGAATTTTGAAGCCATGTGTTTTTTTTTTCTTTTTGTTTTTTTCCTTTGTGTCCTTCAGAACTGCCTGTGCTTCACAATGGCTGACAACGACCGGTTGCCACAGGATACAGGATTTGACTTGATCATGTGATCTGATTGCCTCGCCAAGTTGTCCCTGCCGTTTCTCATAGGTGAGTCACGTGACGGACTGTCGTCGTTTGATCATTTCCAGAAAAGCCATTCGGGGAGATCGTGCCCCTCTGCGTCGCCGGCTGGTACTCATTGATGAAAACTTGTTCCAAACTCACTTGTGACAAATTTAGACAACAGCAACACATTCAGACAAAAGCGGTGTGGGTGCAAACAGCACATCACCTACTCTCACGAGCCCCCGCATTCACACATCCGAGCAGGACACATGGCAGTAATCAGCCGAATGTACAAAACACCTTCATTAATGGTTGAAGGACAAAAGTGCAGAGCGGAAAAGGGCTTTGAATACACTGCTGACTGATACAGGGAGGTGTGTGTGTGTGTGTGTGTGTGTGTGTGTGTGTGTGTGTGTGTGTGTGTGTGTGTGTGTGTGTGTGTGTGTGTGTGTGTGTGTGTGTGTGTGTGTGTGTGTGTGTGTGTGTCGGTAGATGATAATGCTCAGGACGGAAGAGAGGGATGAGAGCCACTCTGTTGCCAAGGTGACGGACAGGGCTGTAAACACGCTACCCCTGACTCATCCCTCCACAATAGAGTCTCTCTCTCTCTCTCTCTCTCTCTCTCTCTCTCTCTCTCTCTCTCTCTCTCTCTCTCTCTCTCTCTCTCTCTCTCTCTCTCTCTCTCTCTGTCACACACACACACACACACACACACACACACAATAGAGTCCAATCTGAGTGAGACAAGAGGATCTGGAGATGAGAGCCACTCCAAGCTGCTTAGCTATACATCTGAATAGGCCTGTGGAATAAGCACAACTCCTCTCTGTCATGCACACGCTCAATTGGAAACACAATCAGATACTCTCTCTCTCACACACTCACACACACGCAACCTGACAAACGCAGCTCGTGCATCACTGAGCCGAAAATCAGCATGCTGTGTCACGGACGATGGAAAATTTTTTTACGTCAGATCAGGCATGTAAGCAGAAAAAAAAGGAGTTACTTCTGCAAAGCGAGTGTTGCTCAACCATTTAACTATCATCAGTGTTTAAGAAGGGGCAATGAAACAGCCAAACACACACTGTGTTTATGTTATTTAAACTGATTGTGGCACATGGTTGGAATTCATATCTTCGGTTTTGATAATTTTCTCAACAGTGTCATTAATAAAAAAACATATAACATGTAACACATGTCAGCTGTTTCAGCACTTCAGTCAGCTTCAGCTTCTGTCCTTTCAAAGTCACCCAAAGGCTTCTTTACTTGTGATTTACTGGCATGATGCGTGTCTTTTAAGAACTAACATTCTTGTAATTTGACACCAGCATCGGTGCTGCTGCTGCGCCCGAGCCAAACGAATTTCAATAGTTAACCCTATGATTTTAAACTTTGAGTCAAAAATGAATATTAAATTCTGTAACATATTCCAGAAATGATGGGAAAATCATAAAGACCACTTTGAGATTCTTGTATTGCATCTTGATCAGAATGAAAAGAAGATTTTTTTACTCTGAATCCATCTCTTAATCACACAGTACATGTAAAACTAATATTAAGAGAAGAATAACCTTTCTCAACAGGGGTATCATGACCCGCCGGCTGAGTAGCTCTACTCGTTCCCACACGGAGGACTCCATCTTCCTGCGGCCCGATGAGGACCCCGTCTGGCTGGACGAGCCCGCAAAGACAGACAAACTATGTGACGGAGTCCCCAAAAAAGACGGGCTCCCGGAATGTAAAGACGGCCCGGCCGAGGGCCAGAACGCCCAGGGAGAGGAAGTGTTCATCCACAAGGTCTACGCTCTCGTGATCGAGATCCACTGCTGGGCTGCGCTGTTCATCATCTCACAAGTCACGGTATTAGAGTCAACATGACCATAATCCTGTTCGTTTTTCATCAGCGTCGGTACATTTTGAAGCGTTGCTATGAGAAGAAGACGTGGTTTGGGTCAGAGGGCGGCTCAGCTAAAATTGGACGCCTCTTCAGTAGTCACTTCCTCCTCCTCCTCCTCCTCCTCCTCCTCCTCCTCTCCCTTTTGTTGACTTCATGTTTGATTCATTCAAGAAAAGAAGGGGCAGGTGCACAATTACCATGAGTAAAACAAAAATAATGCAGGATGATTATGATACCAGCGGCCAATTTACAATTTTTTTTCTATGCCTGTGAAATAACCCATCTTCTTAGCTGGTTTTCTTTTCGCCTGAGAGCTGCCGTTTGACTACCGAGCCATGAATGACTGAAGCCTCCTCTGTCTCGCGCCTTCTAGGGCTACTGGGTGTTTTTCGTGGTGGAAGGAAATGGGCCTTTCTCCTCCATCTACAAGGCCCTGCAGGTCATTGACTTCTACCTTGGCTTCATCTTGCCCTGCCACCCAATATTTGGAATGGATGTGAGTTTTACTCCCTGAAATGACCTGCAGCCATTTAAACTGGGTAACACAACTCAAAACGTCTTTCCTGCTCTCTGGTGCGTTGGCCAGTCCATGGTGCTGATGAGGGAGGTGGTAAACACGAAGGAGCACAACTGGATCGTCCACGGTACTGCAGGCATTGGCGTGGCCATCTGTGTGATCATGGTACTAAAGGATACACTGCGTGGATCCTTTATTTTAAACCAAATTTTGATCTTTTCTATATTAAGACGCAGAAGAATATGAGTTGATCGGCTTCATTTTTCCTGTTCACTGCCTCTCAGGTTATTCACATGGTGTGGAAGTGGCGGTATGGCTCTGGGCTGTGGTCGTCAGGATCGGGGTCGGGGACTGGGACTGGGACGGCATCGAGGGACCTTGGCGATCGGCGTCAGTCGGTGAGCCGCCAGCCGTCCTTCACCCTGTCGGAGTGGACGGACGCCCAGGAGGACCTGCTGGACCTGGATCCCGTCCCTCAGACCCCGGTGTTTGACATAGGCACTGACACCCGGACGGAGGGAGACGCCGCCACCCTGACAGTCACGCCGGTGGGGCTTCAGGAGAGGTGAGAGGAGAGAGCGGATTCTGATTTGCTTCATGGATAGCGTCGGTTCTCTGGATTTTACACCTTTTATCTGCTCCTTGTTAAAAGTTAACACACAGTAGGTCATATCACGACTGAACAGCCAATTGTTCAATTACTGTTGATCCCTTCGAAAGGTGACATGTAATTCCTACGCCGTTCACCTGATCTGGATTTAAATACCCTCATCTTAAAGCTCTTAAAGCATATCGTTATGCTAGAATTAAATGTTATAATTATCCGTCTGTTTTTTAAACCACACAGGAGAGGCTCCAACGTTTCCCTGACCCTGGACATGTGTACGCCAGGCTGCACGGAGCCCTACGGCTACGGCGCTTCCCCGCTCTCACCCAGAGACCAATCAGCCCAGGAGTACCTCCGCCAGGGAACGCACGTCCTGACCCCGGCCATGCTGCACACCAGAGCCATGGATGACCAGAGCCTGCAGTCAGAGTTTTATGTGAGCGCGGCAGCAGCCGTTCAACCACCTACACTCCCCAGATTAACACAGATGAGCAGAGACTCATCGGAAAAGACGCGCTCTGACGCATACGTGGAGATGCGGGCACAA
Organism: Salarias fasciatus; assembly: GCF_902148845.1. Taxonomy (NCBI): domain Eukaryota; kingdom Metazoa; phylum Chordata; class Actinopteri; order Blenniiformes; family Blenniidae; genus Salarias; species Salarias fasciatus. The sequence goes on from NC_043751.1 coordinate 25,851,092, forward strand.
ACGCACACGCCCACACACACACATACAAACACCCATCAGAGCTCCGCACACACCCGTGAGCTTCTCCACTGTCTGTTAGTGGGCGAAGGATGGAGGGATTCAAGTGTTTTTGCATACAAAAAAACCCACAGAGGATTTCAGTGTCTGCCAGGCATAAAGCGCTGCGCTCATCACCGTATACACAGCATCCACTGCATCCACAGCCTTTTAGTCACGTATAATTGGAGAAAAATCAGTACATTTTGAAGGGCAGAGGATGAGTTCACGGCTTTTGATACTATATTCTTGGTGTTTATTTTCTTTTTTGTTTTTAAGAAATGAATGCTTGGACTTTCCATCTCTACAAGGACTGATAATTGTTCCGTGTGCTATTTTCAGGAAACTCCCATGAACTTTGTGGACCCGAAGGAGTACAATTACCCAGGGCTGGTGAGAAAGAACCGCTACAAGACCATTTTACCCAGTGAGTGCCCCAGTTATTGACAGCAGTCACTAAAAACATACGAGCTGTGTCGTAAATGTTTAGCCCAGCTTCTCTTTAATACATTCAAATCCTCATATTGACAAACAGATGCAGACGAGTTTATAAATCTGTGTTTTAAAAGTTGAAACATTATGCACTGTGGAGCTGTTTTCCATATTGTTCTGTTGCTGTCGATTTAAATTAGGATAATCTGACGTTGTCCTCCTGCAGATACTCACAGCAGAGTCATCCTGAAGTCTCTAGATGAAGAGGATTTTCTCACCACCTATATTAATGGAAATTATCTCAAAGTAAGTGTTAATATACATAGTGATATCAAATGGAATTCACTGTTACTGACTTTTTATTTCTAAGATTTTTCACATTATTGAGCGTTATTACGTTACTGGCTGTGTCTGGCTCTTTGGTTATCTCAAAAATTTGTTGTTTCACTGTTAAAAATAGATGCTTTACTTATTTGTTGAATTCAAAATTCAGAAGCAAGATTTCTAGACATGAAATAAAAAGTGATACAGTGCAACAGTAGAAGAATGTTTAAAAGACAGAATTTTTATTGAGCAAAATTCAAGTCAACTTAAATCTTTGCCCTCAGTTCTTAGGGGGATTTTACATGTGGCGTTTTGGGAAAATTTGTGGTCCATCCCTGTTACAGAGTCAACTAAATGAAAAAAAAAATGAATGTAAGCTATTAGAATCATATTGAAGTGGTGTAATATGAACATCCACTATTGAGGAATTTCTAACACTATGATGCACATAATATTTATCGTTAATTTCTGAGGGTGTTGTAATTTTTCATCTCAGTGAACACAGAGGTTTGACTGCTTTTGGGTAACATTAACTGAATATGACAGTGCGGGTCATGTTGTGTTTGCAGGGCTACGGGGGTGAGGAGCGGGCCTACATCGCCACCCAGGGTCCCACCGTCAACACGGTGGGGGACTTCTGGAGGATGGTGTGGCAGGAGAAAAGCCCCATCATCGTGATGATCACAAACCTGGAGGAGAAGAACGAGGTCAGTGTTCAGACGCCTAACATGGCGGTGGACCGTGATAACATGGATGAACGGATGTGAGAGTGTTCGCTCGCTTGTTGTAGAAATGCGCGGAGTACTGGCCCGAGGACACTGTGACCCATGAGGGCATCCAGATCACTGTTGTCTCGGTAACACAGGAGGATGACTACAGCCTGAGGGTGTTTACTCTGAAGGTAACCCAGAGAAAGGCTCCTTGTGTGCCTCGTACATTGGACACAAATGCTCCAAACACAACAAAACATCGTGACCCTTTGTACCACAGAGACATTCAAAAAGATCTATTTATACTATTATGAATAAATGTATACATATATCAACGAGCACCTATCGAAATGAGCATCAGCAATCAGTTTAAAAGTTAAAGTGATGTGATCCCATTTCACAAGTTGCAGCCTGCATCTGATAAGTAAACGGCAATAAATCATCAGATAACAATGTGTTGAGCCTCAGTCATGTATTTTATTACTGATGTATAGAACTGATGGTTATTATTCCATATGATAATGCACATCACAGGCAAGAACAGACAGGCGACACAAGCTGTTTTTGTACGAACTCCTTTTTTGATGTCTGACGATCTGCGTTCATTGTTGTCGTAGCAACTAACACCAAGGTAACAATTTGGACGAGCCTGCAGAGCAACAGGCTGATCAAGATCATCTCCAGTGTGGATATTTTCCTGGACGGTATGATCACATTGTGCGTGTGTGTGTGGGTGTGTGTGGGGAGCAGAGTGGGGAGGAAGAGCGCAGCCTGAAGCAGTACTGGTACACCTCCTGGCCCGATCAGAAGACCCCTGACAAAGCCCCGCCTCTGCTGGAACTGGTGCAGGAAGTGGAGAGGGCTCGAGAGGAAGCCCCTCCTTCCAGTGGGCCCACGATCGTTCACTGCAGGTACAACACCCAATGAACCAGGAGGGTCAACCTTGAGTGGTAAACTGTTGCCAAAATAACCTTTAAATTTAAACTTAGAAGTTTTTCTTTGTTGTAATACAGAGTGTACATGATGAAAATGTTGATATTTTCACAAAACTAAACAATTACTCCCAAAAAATGGCGTCAAATCCCAACGTAAAGTCGATTTCAACAAGACTTTCTGCTGCAACATACATTAAAATAAGAAAAAAAAAGTTCTCACTGTTGCATCATGGGTGTTTTTACACACTTATCCTGAAAGCATCATATGTTAGTTTGCTAGCTTTCATGACAACATCACTGATATCTCAGCCCAGGTCTAGCTGTTGCGTTGTGTCCTCTACTTTTGAGAAATAATTTTTTAATTAAAAAGTCACTGTTTTCTCAGAAGTGTCAGGCCACTTTTGGCCCACAGGCCTTATGTGTGACACCCTATCATACACCATTTAAAAAACTGGAAAACTTCCAAAATTCAGTTGTTTTCTGTTCTTAATTGAATGTTTTAACGCATCTGCACCAGTAGAGGGCGACATTTGAACGTGCACATAGTGCAGAATGAAGTCTATTTTCTTCGCTTTGTGTTTCAACGTGATTCGTCTGTACATGAAGTGAAAACTGATGTTAAACAGGTCAAATTGTGTGATACTGTGAGATCAATAAGTTCAGTCATCAATATTTTTTTTTTGCTATTACTTTTGCTGTCAGTAAGTTATGTCAGTATGTTATGATACGTTGTTAAATAACTGTTTCGGGATCTCAGCCGCTGTTAATCTGTATTCTGAGAAGCAAAACACTTTTGTCCATATTGCTAATACAAGAAACACTGATATTTTTCCTTTTTCAATGGGATTCAAACCCTGATCTTTCAGTCAGAAGCTTCCTGTTCTTATCAATCGGTCACCACTGCCACCCTTCTCATCCCCCCCACTGTTGCTGTTACTGAGCTGTCTGGACTCGTCTTTCTCCCCGCAGTGCTGGGATTGGTCGAACTGGCTGTTTCATCGCCACCTCCATCCTGTGCAAGCAGCTGAGGACCGAGGGTGTGGTCGACATCCTGAGAACCACCTGCCAGCTCCGTCTGGACAGGTGAGACATACGGCATCTATCTTTAGCTCTGGGATGAAAATCCAGCTGACATGGATTTCAGACAGATCTAAATGACAAGTTGTTGTGTTGTATGTAATTCTGTGGAAAAGATCAGCTTTACTTGGAAATGTAATATTTTGGGTGATACACTCTAGAGCCCTGACTCTTTCAACAAACATCAAGCATTGTAATTTTATGCTTCTGTGTGAGGAATTCTAAAATCATCCCACATTTTAGAACTCTGAGACATTCTGGAACTTTCACACATTCAGTGATTCTTGCCAGTTCTACAACTTGATGTATTTTGAAACTTTGACTCATTCTAGAACTCTCACACATTCTGGAACTTTGCCGCATACTAGGAGTTTCACATGTTTCTAAAGTTTCTCAGATTAAGGATTTCCCACACATTATAGAACTTGAACAAATTCCAGAATGTGATTGCGGGAGTTATATGTACTAAACTTGATCTGCAGATTCCTGGCACCAAAAGTGACTCAGGCAAATGGAACATATCATATCGAATAAACAATTTAGGTTGAAACAATCAGTATTTACATGTGTTCTGTCAGTCACATTGACTTTGCTCGCCCCTCGGGGAACTATTATCTTGCAGGTTCATTCATTTGCCTTTCCCTCCATGTGTTTATCAGGGGCGGGATGATCCAGACGTGTGAGCAGTACCAGTTCGTGCACCACGTCCTCAGCCTGTACGAGAAGCAGCTGTCTCACACAGCCGAGGAGTAGTGTGAGCACTCCGGCCACACCCCGATCGAGACACACCACTGTACACTGTACCGCCGCCGGTGGTATGCACCACTGTACCTAGCATCATCTCAGCCTCACCCTTTAACAAGCTCCAACCGTGTTAATCCCTTCATCCAAGGCAGGCTCGCTCAGGCAGGACTGAACGGTCGGCATGAAATCTGTGCGTATTGTATGAATATCATAAGAGGATGTGGGAATTGAGATCACTGCCCTTCCTCCCGGCGACACAGTTTCATCACTGATCCACAGATTCTTGGGGAGACGCAGCAGTCTGGCCTGAAATAATCGAAGCTCACACTCCCAGCATCATTTCATTTGCACTGCTGAAGTTTCTATCACGCTACTGTACATGGGCCTCGTCCTGCACTCGCTCTGAAATAGCTCCCTCCCGTACTGATTGTACAGCGATCGAAAGGACCCGAAGTATAATGGGATCGCCTGCAGTGGTGCCGGTTTGGAAATTCAAGTTCAGTCTCGCAAAGTTGGCGATGATGAATAATAAGGGCCCTTTACAGTATAAGTTCCAGCATATTTTAAATCTACGGAGATAATCAAACGCCAGCCTAATATGTTACTCTGTATTGATATGAAGGCTCACATGAATTCTGAGTTAGCCTTTTCTCACTGACTCTCATATTTAATGTAATTGAAAAAAAAAAGAACATTAGAGAAGGCCTCTTTCAACTTTTGATGCATTCAGAAGTCACCTCATCTTCAGGTTGCATGGTGCTAAGTGTTCATTAAAGGCATGTGCAATGTTATGGAACATAGGAATGTATAACAATTAGGTTAATGATTAAATAATTAGGATTTCTGTGCAATTTACAGTATTACAGTTGTACCATGCTGCCTGTGCAGTCCTCATGGCCCATGATGTTTACAGTCAACAACTTCTGCATTAAGGCCACATAGACGTTCACCCAGAGGCATCACAGGGCCGGGGATGCAGGAATAGTCACACCATCAGAACAACGGATGTGGAATCGGAGATGCACCAAATGTTGTCTCACCAGAAAACTGGGAACCGTAAATGAAAGAGTGTTAACATACGGATGAAATACCTCCCCTGAGAGCTGGACGCTTTGTGATGCCTCTGCTTTCAACAGTAGCTTGAACACATCTGTGAATAAGAAGCCCATGATTGTTGTATAGACAGGCCAGGCCTAATCTGTATGAAGCACAATAGACCAACTAAGGTTGTCTCTCTGATGTTCAGCCGTAAAAGTTCCTTTTTTTTTCCCCCGTATTGTGTTTTGGTTGTGTTGAGTTTAATGGATTGCATGTGCTGTATGGGACTCCATAGGTCCACAATCAAAGCGACGTGATTGGTTGTCCTGCTTTTTGTTGTGTAAAAGGGTTTAAAGCCTAATATATTGCTTGCTCTCGGCCAATGCTTTTGATACAGTTTGCTTTTGTGAAACCAACCAGAGATATTTTTAGAACATTTTGATACAATCCTTTCGAGTAGATGCCTTGTGTATATTTCCGTTTACACCATGATGGAATGTAGCTCATACTGTGGATCAAACCATCGGTTTTGCAAGATTTAACGGAACAAAATGTGACGACTACCTAAGTTACCTTACAGTACACAAAATAAGTAGATTTCGTTCAGTCTTCAGTAAAATTACTTTGGGCCTTTAGGCTTTGCTTTAATATGCTTTGCTTTCTGTGTTTGTTTTTTATTGTTTCCTTGGAAGATTTTACCTCAGACTGAGTTTTTACGCAGTCCCCACTCTATTCCACCTGTGACTAGAGGCCACTCTCCGTTGACAACATGAGAAATATGTGTAAGGCAGCTAAAACAGTGACGACAATTTTCTATGTTATAAAACTCAAATGATTTCTATCTTGACTTGATGCATCTGATTAAAGGCCATGAACATTGTCAGAGGATGGCTCTAAATGTACCAATTCTCAAACATCAGACAAACTTTGAAAATACTTTTCTAAAAAAACTGCCAAAATGACAATTTACTGGAACACACAACTGAGATGAACAAGAATAATCACCAACTCTCACCGGATTTGTAGCGTAATCCTCTGATAATGTCCAGTGAACTTGACTGAAAAGCTTTTATCATGAGTGCTTGTTGTCAGTGCTTACCTATCCTCCTCTGATGATCAAAATGGGGAAACAGCCAGTCAGTCATACAACCAACCAGCAATCAGTATTCCTCTCCTCTGCTACGGTATCGCTTTAAGTTGTGAGTTTTTGCATCCAAATAAAGGTAGATTTTCATGAATCTGTGTTCGACCCTCACTTACTCACACGCGACCAAACACCTGCTTCATCTATTTTTTAGTTTCCTGTTGGACTGAAAATCTGACCATAAGGTGCAGTTTTTTAATTTCACCACTAGATGTCAGTGTATTCCATCTCACTGCACACAGCTACAAGTCTTGCTGTTTAGACAGTGCGTGGTGTTAGAGCAACAGAACAAAGGCTTTCAGTTCAACACGCACACACACTGCATACAACAAATGAGATGAGATGAGCAATTGAGACACTGAAGTGGGCTTTCAGTTTTTAAAGTTTAATTTCATATATTATCAAGGACATATAAAAGCTTTTTGAAGTTTTTGTACTGGGAGTCATTACACTGAAACATTGTTATTGTCTATCTACTGAGCATGTGCAGAAGAACTGCTGTATGTATCTAAGTATTGACAAATACTCACATACATACAGCACCCGAATGTTTCCAGAAAGTCACATTTTTTGTCCATTTACGCAACAATGGAGTCGGAGCGTCTTTGGCAAGTTCCGCCTTTGAGCTGTCCTTGAGAAGTTGTGATGTTAGTGGCTCCGAGTGCCTTTGTCATGTAAACTGCACTCAAAACATAATGAAAGTCTTGCACTTTCACTTGAAAGAATTGAGCAAATGGACCTTTGGAAACTCCACTTGTCTTCATTATATGTTTGTAAATTTCCAGGGCTGGCCAACAGATTGAAGAGCAAAGATCAAAGATCAATATTCGAGACAAGCAACTACTTTTACATAGTGATAGTAATCATACTTTCACATTCCACTGACTGTCAGAGGTTTTGTTTTCAATGGTGTGCTCTTCCATATGCTGTATTTCAATATTACCACAGTGCAAAATTCAGAAAAAAATACAACTTAGTGCAGTAAATATGATCACTAGGCTGGTATGATGAAAATATAATTGAACTGATTCATTTTGTGAAAGGAAACTGCAGTATGTAATTTATAAAAACTTCCCAGGTTATATTTAAAGAGATGAAGCATATATGTTCAGTGCATCTTAGATTGTTTTACTTGGGTGAAGAGTAAGACCCAGCCATGACCCATAACTGCGGAAGTGCTTTTGTCTATAGGGAGCTGTTGGGGGTCAAGGGTCAATAGGATTAAAACCCGTGAACTTCTAAACACAAGCTTACTTGCTTTATCACAAGGGCACAAATGCCCCACTGCACCTCTCTTTTGACTCAGACAACTGTCAAACTCATGTAAATATCTGAACTCACTCACTCTCACTCAACTGCCAACTTCACCATCCAACCTTGTCCTGAGCTCTGGCTTGTGCTTCACCCCAAGACACACCGTCTCTTCCAGCTATTTCATTACAGTCCTTCACCAGGTGGTTTTTGGTCTCTTTTCCTTCTTCCAGTTTGAATCTTGTCATTGGGCTTCCTTAAGACACTGCCAAGCCATCGCAGCCCACGATTCTTAATTTCAAGAGACATATTCATTCTCTGTTGTCTTATACAGTTCATCAGTTGTAATCTGTTGGCATATTTATAACAGCAGCATTAGGTACTACAGTTTCCTCCCACAATCGAAAAAACATGCATGTAAGGTTAACGAGTGACTCTTAGCGGCCCCAAGGTCTGAATATGAGTGTGTGTGTGTGTGGTTGTCTGTATTTGATCTGTGATGGTCTGGTGACCTGTCCAGGATGTATCCTGCTTTCACCCACAGTAAACTGGGATTAGCTCCAGCACCCTTTGACCCTGCACAGGATTATGTGGTGTAGAAGATGGACTGATGAATGGTTATTATGACACTATTTCGGTCTAGCCCAGTTGAGGTGAAATTGGGATAACTACCCCCCCACCCCCCAAATTAAAACATGGTTGACAGATCAGATGTAGAGTAGTGCTAAGAATTCCCCCATGAGATTAATGAAGTATCTGTATTATTTAATCAACACGTTTATTATTTTTGTTGCTATAAATGTGTATATTTTGATTTTTTATATAAATATTATATGGATTACTATACAACAAAAGATTTGTGGTTGTTGTTCTGTTTTGTTTTGTATTGTATTGAACGCGGCTCCTTTAAAAAGACCGAACTGTCCCTTTAATCCAGGGATCATAACGCTGACGTCACCCTACCCAAAAGCCGCCGTCGCTGATTGGCTGGAGGTGACGTCAACCGCGCAGTTTTCTGCTCCCCCTCCCCCTCCTTGCTGAACCATGACCTCATCGTTTTAGTTCATGAAAGTGCTAAAGTGCACCTCCTGTACCTAACCTCCCCCCTCCCCTCCTCCTCCTCCTCACACACACACACACACATACACACACACACTAACAGCTTTAGCCCTTACCTAGCCTAGAAGCTAACTGCGTCTCCCGGTGTGACTGTACCGGTAAAAACACTGCGCTTGCTTTCATGCCCGGTTTGTCCCCGGCGCTGTCAGTCTCAGCTGTGAGGGGCCAGGTAATCAGCGCCCCGCAGCCCCGTGAACGCACCACGGCTGTCGGCTCACACATGGAGGAGAGCTGAACTGCAGCGGCGTGGAGCCGGAGGTGAGTGCTGCTGCGTTTGTGTGTGAGTGCGTGTGAGTGTGTGTGTTCCCATCATCGATCAGTCCTGGCTTTTTCTTTATCAGCTGCGTTGCTACAAACAGCGCTAGCTGACGTTAGCTGCGTGATATCTGTGCGCGTGCCCCCGCTTCACTGTTGCGGCGAGTCCGTCGATGCGCGCGCGCCCCCTCCTCTCTTTCAAGTGCGCGCGCACGTCTTATAATGGGAATTAAACCCGTACGGGCTGAATTATCCACTCTTTAAAACATTTGTCCGTTCGCCGGAAGATCATTTGAAGGTATGTTGAGCTTTTTAACACATTTTCTTCTTTTTTTATTTGTATTCGCGGTCGTGTCTCATCAAAGGAGCGCTTCATTTTAGCATGCGGACATTTCCGCGCGTCATAACAACACAGGACAGGTTCCCCACGCAGAATGCGCCCGCTGCACCTTTTACTAACAACACTCCATGTAATTATGCAAGGTTTTTTTTTTCCACCTCTCTACATTAGCCTCTGTCCGCATTTCAGTCTATTCTTATTTCCAATGTAGGTCGGTTTATTATAGTGCGCTAGTGCTGCTCCCCCTCCATCATTGTTATTATCGCAGCATTAAAGGTCTTTGTGCGTCCCGTGTCTCAACTGCAAAATCTGTGACCTGTGCACGTTTTAAAAATTGGTGTCAGGCATTTATTTGAGCATATTTTTCACCTATGTTTAAGAGAATTGTTTTTGTGTGATTTCTTTCCTCCCTGATGACGCTTTTCATTATTTCATTCAGTGGTGTATATTATTAAAACAATGTTTTGGTTCTTTTTTTTAACTACGTTTGTGTTTTTTCACTGTCCTGAACTCTGTGCTTTGCGTTTATTTGACTTTTTTTATACAAGAAAAGTTCAATTTTTTTTTATGGTCCTGTTTAGTAAGTTTTTGAATGGGGTCTATAAATAAATACCATTTCAGCTATCAGATAGTATATTTAGTTCCCGGTGTCATCAGCATTGATGATTACTGTTATGGAGGAGCCCCAGTTTGTTATCTGACCCTGCAATCTGCAGCAGCCACACTGGGATAGTAGGCTATTGATTAGAGGACACCAGAAGGTTTCCTACCTGATGTGTTGTTTACAGCATGGTGGTGCTGATCTGATCCACCAGGGCCAACCAGCAATTGATTTTTTATTTTTTTGGGGTGGGTGGGGGGTGTTGGCAGGGTACTCAATAACAACAACACTCATGTTGTGCATGTTAATCCCTCTCAAGTGTGTCGTTCATTTAATTCTGTTAATTTAATTGTGATAAACATGCTTACTGTGCAACTGTGCATCCATACTTGAGAACAGTTGCAGTGTGTCAACCCCTGATAGAGAAGTTTTTGTCTGAATCAGGACATTATTGTTAGAATAAGGAATCAGGAACATTTACACACCCACATAGAGCTAATGAGAGTTTATTCTGGCTGCTCCCTTTCGGGTCATTACAGAGGATCATGTTATCAGCTTGTTTTCTCTGCCTGATGTTATGAGGTATGCCCTACCAGGAGTATGACGGCATTAAACTTTATATATATATATATATATATATATATATATATATATATATATATATATATATATATATAAATATCTTTTTATTCAGACTGTTTGTCAAATCTGTTTTGCAATAACCATTTTGAGGCCTCAGTTTACCAGTTTACATGGCAATATTTAAAGTAAAAATGCATTGTTTTTGCATTTGATGTTTGAAAAAAACTTTTGCGTTTATATGTCAAAGCAGTGAAAACTGCTCAAAACGCTGAAAATGAGTCAGTGCTTTTTTTCATGAAATCAAATAGACTGTACGCTGTATAAACAGTAATAATACAGGTATTTGTATAGACAGAACACAAATGTCTATCGGATTGCTATTACTGTGACCCCCGGGAGAATATGGAATTTTCAGAAAGTCTCATTTTCCTCCGTTAACTTGGCGACAGAGCCAGAGCCGCAGCGTTTTTGAAAAGTTCCACCTTATGAGCCGTTCTCAAAGTTGTGTTTTCAGTGACCCCAAGCTGTGTTGTCCTGCAAATGGACACCCTTTTTAATGAGGCCTAAGTTTTCTGACATTTTAATATCCCAGTCAATTCTTGTGAAAACAAATATTTATTAAATGCTAATAAAAAATGACTTTTCATTCTTGTCATTTTCAGAACTGATAGGCTGGTAACTGTCTTTCCACACATGTGTTCCTACAGTTTCATGATGATGGTGCTGGCCTGGGCTACTGCTTTTCATAGTGATATAAACGGACACAGATGACACTCAGTTTTGGTTCACGAGAGGAGTGTGTGGCTTCGAGTAAAACGCCATGAGTACTGCAGTGATGTAATTGTTTCAGGCCTAAACAAACAAGTCATGTCTGTCACTGTAGAGAACTGAGGGCTCGCTGTATATCAGCCCACTCAAGGCTGCGGCCACAGGTGACGTTATGACGGGAGCTAATGAATAACCTGGATGGCATTACATCACCGCTGGGCGCCCTCCAGTTGCTCTCATTGTGTTTGCCTCTCTCTGATGTCTGATATGGCTTTATTGAGCCGACTCGTCATGCCCAGCTCATGGCTTTGTGTGAATAGCACTGCATAGATTGGCCCATTTATGACATAAAGTTACTTCCTCATCTTTATTTTATGGCAGGAAGAAACCGTTTTTGTTGTCAGTCTTTTACCGTCAGTTTAAACAAAACAAAACATGTAAAGTCAGTTTATGATTTGTGTGTTTTTTTGTTTTTTTTTAATTGAGGAAAAGAGGAAATTACCTTTGCTCTTTACTCCGTAGTTCTGGCAAATTGTTTTTGACATCAAGTTTTGTTGGATGAACGATTTAATTTAATTAATTTAGAATTAATTTCCATAGCGTCAAATACAACACAGTCATTTCAAAGCACTTTCACAGAGAAAAACGCAACATTTCACATATGACCAAACAGGAAATGGTGGAACAGAAAACCTCCTTTTGAAACAGTGACGAGTCGGACTTTGAACTCATTTGTTGAATAGATTTTCATTAGTTACAACACCAACAAAAACAGATTTATTTAAAATTATGTTTTTTTGAGATTAATCCCAACAACATATGCAACAGTTCTATGGCTGATATGCTGGAAAATTCCCCAATGAAAATTTCCTTATCTGTGCTTACATAAATCCTCTAAATATAACCAGTCGATCAGGTTCTCCCACCTGTAGTCCGTCATCAGGTACAGCCGCATTGTTACCACTTTAATGATGTGCACCGTCCCGTCTGCCTGCGTCATTTCACCGCGTGAACTTATTTCCACTTCGCCAACAGTTGTGAAAAAGAGATGGCGAGATGGATGTTTTTCAACCAACAAATATGAAGAGATGCTGGAATTTGCTGTCTCAGTCTGGAGCAGAGCGGGTCAGAGAGAACATCAAACAGAATAAAAATAGCAGATTTATTTTAATCACCGCCTCCCAGAGCAGCTCACTGTAAAATCTCACCGTTTCTAGCGTCCATAACTTTAAATAAGCTACAATGCTCTGTGTGCCTTTTTGAAGTGGAAGTGCCACTTTCAGACGTAGCATCCCTTCTCGTCCTGTACGGTTATCCCACATCAGCACCAGCGGCAGCATCCCACCACCCTCCCGTTGCCCCCTTATCACCCCAGCTGGGCTGTTTCTATGGCAACAACCAAATCTGCTCCAGGCCTGAACACTGTGCGTCTGCCTCTCTGCTTTTCTCTCCTCTTTGCTTGTTTTCCTTCGATCAGCCTGAGCTTCGCAGCAAGCTCCTGGCTGCAGCCTGTTTCTGTGTGGGGAGCTTATTTGTTGTTGGTGTGTGTGTGCGTGTGTGTGCGTGTGTGTGTGTTGCTTTCTTTCTTTTGCCTGGATGTGAGATGCAGGGAGCAAGATGCTTTTGCATACAGTAGGGCAGCAGTTGTTGTGCTGAGTAAGCAGGCTTCAGGTCTGTGATCCGCCTTTTATTAGCTCTCCAATTCTGTTTTTTTTTTTTTTTTTATATTGTCATTTCGGGTTGCCTTTATTCTTTGTTGCACTTTTCTCATTTGTCGACTCAGGGTCCTTGAAGCATGGTGGATGTAGAATGAGAAGCGTGGAAAGATGCAGAGCCCCCGTCCCTCCGCTGCCACACATGTAAACCTGCTCACTCGCGCCCTCCCCATCCCCGCTCGCTGCACAAGACCAAGGAAGAGAGTGATAGAGAGGAGAAGGAGGGATTCGGAGAGGGAAAAAAGTGCGAGACTCTGGGTGGGTGGGAGAGCGGTCGCCATTAGACATATGCAGCGTCAGATGCTGCGCTCAGCAGCAGGGACACAGAAAGAGAGAGGAAGAGACTCACGCCCCTGGAAGCTGCTCTGAAGGGCTCCCTGCCATATAAGGTACGGTATAACAGGTGATGGGGCAGGTCATGATGTAGCAGGCGCCGTTTCGGGGGCTTATTATTTCTGCTGAATGGGTGTTATGGTGCACATTACAGGAAAAGCGTCACTGTGTGTCACCACGCTGTGTATTATACTGACATATTGCAGAAATCTGCCCGGTGGCATCAGATAAGATGAGAAAATCTGAAAAGGAATCGAAGCATTTGTGTTCATTTGTGTTTACAGTGCAGACAGTTGCTGCTGCCTATCTCGGTTTGTTTTTCCGTGTTCTTGGGCTGCTGCTGCGCTTGCATCAGGCAGGTTGCCAGGCAGTAACGGCATGTGTGCGTCCATGTCCAATCTTGGCCTGCAGCCTGCAGCAAACGTAGGTCTGAGCGATGGGAAATCATTATTTGGTGAATGCAATTAATCCACGCAAGGACTTCTTCGCTCTCATAAATTGCACGGCAGCTCGTGTGACGCGTCGGATGTGAAGTTCATTCTAAAGCAGTCCCTCTTCCTCTTCACCTCCCTCACCTTGAGATGGCTGGGTTGCTAGGCTGGAGAGATCCTGGCTGGGTCGTTCGCCGCCTCATCCCTCAGCTCAGTTCTCCCTGCGCGCTCTCTCCTGCCCTGCCTTGGCGGTACTGATGTCAGAACGCAGGTGAGGGGTTGCAGAGCGGAGCGGCCTGGATTTCTTCCCAGGAAAGCACTGATCAAGAGGGCAGTTTTCTCATCCACGGCTCCTCTCTCCTCTGTGTTCTCGCCCACATTCTCTGCTGCTGCTCTACTTTTTTCTTCATATAAGTTTTATTTCTATCGCAGAGGTATCAAACACATTTCAGTTCAGGGGCCACCTGCGGTCCAGTTTCATCTTGAATTGACCAAACAGGTAAAGTAGTGCTATAACAACCTTTAAATTCAAACTTTAAAGAATTTCTTTGTTGTGGTGCAGAGTGTATGCGAGGAAAATGTATATATCTTCACAAAGCCAAACAGTTAATTCTTCTGCTTTTTTGCATGTTTCATTTCTGTGGGAAACTAAGTTCATGTGTGATTTTCAATATCAGACAATCAACCGACTGTTGACTGTCTCAGTTGGTTGGTTGATTACTTTATGTTTAAGATGATAAAGACTTGAGTTCATGTTGTTTTGTCATCAACGAAAGGCCAGAAATAGTTTTATTTCATTATTACAGGAGCAGTCAAGGCAGCTTGATCCAAAATCTCCAACTCTTACATTTTTCTTTTTCAAATGTCCCATCTTAATTAATGATTTGTCTACCAAAACAGTTCACATTTTATTGTAAACAGATATTCAACCCTCCTATTACAATTTACCTTTTGTCACGTAGTGTTTATTTACGAAGCTGAATAATACACTCAGGACATGTAATCACTTCTCAAACAGTCATTCAATAATAAACTCTATATCCCTGGCGGCTTTCGGTGGTATGTTTCCACAATTGATGCCAAAGCCTTTTGTGTTTGTCTACTTTTATCTCCCTCCACTATCTGTTTCTACACCTCTGTCTCTCGTACTCTCCCTTTTCAGCCGCGCTCTAAACCTCCATTTAGGCTTTGGGGTAAATGAGAGGGGCCTATTCATTTTTCATGACACCACGTGCCTGTGGATGAATAAAACAACATGGCGGCATTCACACTCTGACCTTCTCACTTGTCAAGCGACACCTGGTTGACCAAGGAAACGATCCCGAACCGATACGAAGATTCAAGAAACTGTATGCTAACTGAAACAAATGACACTGCAGCCATGTGTGGTCACCTATACACACAACAACGTTTCTCACACACACACACACACACATAGCCGATCTCCCAGGCCTGATAAATGACTGCGAGAGTGTGTGTGTATGTCTCATGTTAAATGCACAAGTGGTGCAGTGAATGTGAGTAGTGAAGGGATCAGAGTGATTAGAAGTGATAGATAGTAGGAGGCAGTTCATCAAGTTTATGGACAGTCCCTAACACAGACACACACACACACACACACACACACACTCCCACAGGATGTCACACAGGCCCGTTGCCTGTGTCCAGACCTGCTCCCTGAATTCCCCTGGCTTAATTTATCTCACGCCCTCAGTTTCCTGTTTCATGAGCTCCCGCACCAGAGACCCTCGATCAACAACCAGCAGCCCTCCCACATGCACACCCAGACACGCACGCACGCACAGACACACACACACACACACACCTGTGTTTTATTGTTGAGTCTAATTTAAGCCTCGGCTTTGTGTTTGGTTGTGTGATATTCCTTTAGATCTCCTGACTGATAAATCCTGGCAGATGATCCGATTGGGTTTTTTTGGTCTTTAAATAACTTTTACATTTGCGTTTTGAAGCGTGGATACTTTTAATGCTCAAAGTCTTCCAGTAGGAGATGTTACAAAGGCACAAAAATACCCCATGCACTGAGTTCAGGTGTGGGGAAATTTATGCGTGATGGATCCGTCACTGTCACCTTGCAGCCGTTGGGACTGGAGTGATTTTGTTTGTTGCGCTGGCATGACTGGTGTGCGGCTCAGGATGAGCATCAGCATCCCAGGCCTGACACAAAGAGTCTGAAATTTCATTCCGGACAATAATAACATCAATCTAAAATGCTGAACGTTGTGCTGCCAAGCAGCTCGTAGCTGTTTGATTTTCATTGCTATTTTCAGTTTATTTGCACATTTTTCAACAGCAAACAAACACAAAAGCTTTTTCACTTTTACTGTGCATGGGGCTTATTTTTTTTCCATTTTTTTCCTATCTTCCTCTCTGTTTAGGCACCATGGATCTCTCAGCGGTAGCCCTCCTCCACTGACCTCTTCACCTCCTCCTCCCCATCTCTTCCTCGACCTGCCCCTCTTTCATCTGCCCTCCATCCCTCTACTACTCCCAAGTCTTTGCCCCGGAGTTGCCGATCAACCCTCTCCTCCATCATGGCAGGGGAAAAAGGACCAAACAAGCGAAGCGCCATGGACATCAAGCGCCTGGCGAGCCTGATCCAGAGGGGAACCGGCCGCCTGCTGGTGATCGACAGCAGGACGTTTTCCGAGTACAACGCGTCGCACGTGCAAGGTGCGATCAACGTCTGCTGCTCGAAGCTGGTGAAGAGGCGCCTGCAGCAGGACAAAGTGTCCGTCACCGAGCTGCTGCAACCCAACGGCAAAGTGAAGGTCAGTTCCCGTCTTCCTTTGGGAAATATGAGGCGATTCCAGGGACTGGAAACACTGGCCAGGCTGTCCATGAAGACCAGTGGTGTCAGACACGTTTTAGTTCATGGCCAGATCATCTTGAGTGGTGTGCACTTCGAAAAAAGTGCTTTATTAACCTTTAAGTTTAGAGTTTTTGTTATAAATGTCTCTATTTTTGAAAGCAATTGCGATGGAAAATTGCAATAGTCTCAACATAAAGCCAGTTTTCTGATGCAGAATACATTGAAATGTCAAAAAAAAAAAAAAAAAAAAAAAAAAAACTTCTTCTCCTATAAGTGTTGCATTATGGGTGTTTTCACAAACTCTCCCCGACAGCATGGGTTTGAGGCGCATGCTAGTTTTTGGTCTCTGTGTTTTGTTGTTTCTCTAAATGAAAAAAAAAAAATCTGTTCTTTCCTGAAACTTCAGACAGTTAAATTGATCATTTGACGGGCCATGTTGGAGCTTCTTCTTGACCGGTTTTGGCCCACGGACCTTATGTTTGACACTCCTGTTGTGTCTGGTTTCAACCTCACCATTGAAGACAAAACACTTGATTGTTACCAGTTCAGTATTTTGGCGTATAACTCAAATAAAACCATAAAAGGTTTTCACAGTTCTCTCAAACACAAGTTTGAAAGCTGCTGATTGGTAAATTGAGGCACCTTTGATCAATTAGAAAAACTACTATTAGAAGCTTTAACAATATATAATTAACATTTTGTATTATAATGAATTTCTTTCATATGTCTGTTACAGCCAGGATGAGGTGTTAAAATGATCCATTTCCAGTTCAGTGGATTGGCAGAAGTCAGCAAAACAAAGGACAGGGGACAACATAAATAATTGAATAAATCAATGAAGATGAACCAGCACAAAATATGTTGATGCTTTTTTTTTTTTTCAGCTTTGCATCTGTTGCTCGAAGACCAGCGGTCAGTTTTCCCTTGTCATCTTTCTCACAGGCGTGTATTTACTTTACGGTTCTAATCTTTCTCTGAATCCCGGGTCTCAGGTTCAGGTTCCCGTCTCAGCAGCTTGTCGCCATGCTGAAGTGTCCTTGTACAGTAACTCTGACTTTCAAGCAGCTCGATAGCTTTTTCAGATTATCGCCAACTGCCTGACCTGTGTTCACGGAGGTTCTGGATCGGCCTCCCCTGTGCGAGCCCGAGCCTGCGCCTCGCCAGCGGCGGCTATATTTGGCGGGCATGCGGGTGTACTGTAGGTTTGTTGCTTATCAGTGGCCCTGAAATCGGATCCTCCCGTTTTCCATGACTTCTCCTCCGAATATGACAGCCTTTTTTCCATGGCCCGGCCGCTCGTGGCATGCTGACTCCTATATTTTTAGTCCTTGTGTGAAACTGAAGGAACTCTGGGAGGGGAAACCTGAGCGGGGGGCAGGGGGAGCGAGGTTAATTTATTTATTGTTTTCGTGTGTGTTGGCATGCGCTTCATACCTTGGTCTTGGTTCTGGGTGTGTAGTATAACATGCAACAGTTTAACGTGATTGAATGAAGACGAGGCCGTGGCAGATGACGTTCCTGTCCTTTAACTCCGAGAGCTATTTTTAGTATTTATTTAACTTGCAGAAATGCTACGCCCAGCGCGTTAAAAGACTGATTCCCAGCAGCCGATGACATTTGACAGGTGACTGAAGCTGTTTTCTTAGGCGTGACTCAGGGCAGCATTCAGTCCATGATATGCCATTGTTGTTTTTGTTGCTGTACTTCCTGGTTGCCAGGAGTCGTACCTGTCTTTCATGTGATTGATTTAGGACCTACTTCTATTTTATACCTTATCTCTCCTAAAGTTGCAGCTGTAAAGTCGACTGTATTTCCCAGTAGTGCACAACTATAAAACTGAATAACAAAAGAAATGTAATGTGAAAGTAATTTCTTTTTTTTTTTTCACTCATGAATCTGACTGACACTTTCCACGGAGTCAAAGACAGAACTGTGGACGACTGTTTCTCTTGCTGGAGCTAATAGCATCTGGTAGACTGGTTGAGAGTCCCTGCGGACTTCCTCTTCCACACTGACTCTCTGTTACAACAATTTATTGCAGTGGCTTGAGGCAGTCAAACCCACATGCTTTTCTTCTCACCTAAAATTTACCATTATTAATGGCGCACGGAGTTTATATAACGCCTCTTTCTTCGGCGCGAGTTCTCCTGTGGTCTTAAGGCCAGCGTGGAACAACGTTTGACTCATCTCAACTGAAGCGTGATGCTTGACCTACTCTTGCTACGGATTTAGATTGAAAGACAACAAACAACCTCGATATGATGGGAAATTCTCACCACTCCAGCGCAGTGATGCTGGAGAGGAGTCGGTGTGAGTTTCATTATTTCAGTCAATGCTACACGCTGGAGGTTGTTTCTGTGCCGGCTCTGTTGGGCTCGGCTCGGCGTGGGGCCTGCCGCTTTGGCAGATCTCACGCTGTGGCGCCCCGCGGAGCCATGCTTCCTCCTGATTTCTCTCACTTTCGGGCTCATGACAGTCCTGTCTGCCCGTCTGTCTCCCGTCACTGTAGATTGCGGCTTCCCACCAGCGGCAGCCTCTTCAGTTTCCCTCTCTCTATCTAGCGTTGCCCCACGGCTGGTTTGTTATTATCCATTCCCCACCCCGGGCAAAGAGGATAAGGCTTGTGATTAATGCTAGGCTGGATAAAGCTGGAACTAGCCGGGTGAGAGAGGAGGGCCTGACGGACCCAGACTCTTTTGTTATTGGCTGAGCATGACATCATCCCTTTTGTGCGGCCACTGGCAGGCCGCGGGCTGGGCACGTGCAGACTGGCTGTATGGCGTTAAAGCCAGCTTCCAACTAAACCCACACACACACACACACACACACACACACACACACACACACACACACACACACACACACACACACACACACACACACGCCTCCCTCCCTTACCCCCCGCACGGCTCCGAGCATCGCCGGGAGCCGCCTCGGCCAGCCAAGACAGCAAAGGACACCATTGTGGCTCTTTGTCGGGGAAGTGAATGCAGGAAGCAGGAGAGCAGCATTGAGCGTATTCATGGATGAGCTGCTGCCTCCGCCTCCTCCCCGGTTGCCTCCCGCCTCACATCCCATTGAGAACTAATAGCCTGCATCCCCCAAGGCGCTGCACTCACCCTGGTTCATAGAAGCCTCGGTGAACTGAGCTGAATGAACATCCCTGACCAGCGCAGCAGCAATCAAAATGGTGTCTTCTTTCTTCTACCGCTCGCATCCCTTCCCTTCACGATCTCTTTATTAATGCACTCTATTAATGTGGGTCAGAGCGAGCTGGATGCACGGGGTTATGTGGCGAAGGACCTCTGCTGGGACAGGATGGCACGGGCTTAGTGGGGACCAGGGCTTCCTCCTGCTTTTCCCGACAGACTGCAGGCCAGGCGGCTGGTTCCTTGGCTTAAGCCCGGCTAATCCCCGCCGCTGCGACGCGGCCAGCCGGCCAGGCAGCCCCGGCAGATGGACCAGAGGTTTTCAGCAGTGCGGGGAAGCACCGGTGCTCCTGGATGCAGGCGTGGAGGCCTGAAACGGGATGAATGGCCGACTCATAGAGTCAATTTTGTCTTAGAAACCGTCACATGCTGCGATGAGGGGGAACTTAAATATTTATAGCCGCAAGCGTGTTTCCAGTTTTTTCCTGTAGCAGAGAACACAAACAAAGCCTCATGTTTAGATATGAATTTGCATTTCGGACTGGCACACTGACCCAGATGAAAGTATCAGGCAACAAAGTGACATGACTGATTCACATTTTCTGGCCTGTACCTTTTGTGTGACATTGACATTGCGTGTCTTTCTCTGTTGGGCAACCACGGAATCACCAACTGTCAGCTGGGATTAGCTCTTGCAACTCTGTTTCATAAAGTTGTGGAAAGATGGATGCATGATTCACAGTGTGTATGAAGTCAGTGTGCGATCTGTACTCAGACTGAGAAAATTAAACACTTTAGCCTCTTCAGTTTTGAATCAGTTCCACATCTGGATTTAACAAGTGGGGTGTACTTTATTTGTGACTGCTGCAGTTTAAAATCTGCAACAGGAAGAAATTTTATGGATTGAAATGTCAGTTTGTTCTTGTTTTTTTTAAATCACATGATATATTAAGCTCCCTCATTTCTTGCTGCACCTGTAATTACCCTCTAGCTTGCTTTCATGTGTTTTGACAGCAGCATATTAGACATGATAATGAACAGTCGCCCGGTGATTGTTGTCCAGCGTAACGACCATGTAGCAATAAAGCCGGCCAGGCGATGGGCCTGTGATCTTGTCTCTGATCTTAATTGGTGGGATTGGCTGAGTGCCCCGCTGCATGCGGGGAGAGACGGCCCGTGATCGGCTAATGCATTTATGCAATGGAGAAGATCTCCATCAATTCTACTGATGACGCACCATCTGTTACGGAGAGGAAGAGAGTGAGGCTGAAATGACACACAGTGGGAAATCCAAGGATAATTCAGAGGAAGAAGGGCACGTGTTTCCCACGAATGGCTCAGTAGTGGAATATCTGTTTTTTTAAATGGTCTAAAACGCTACGGCAAACGCTGAACATTTTTCATTATGGCTTCATTGTGTGTGCAGAAGATTCCAGTAATTACAGTAATTAGTTCACTTCAAAGAAAAGACAAAATTGTGTCATGTGTCGTCTGCAGGGGCACCAGAGCCACAAACCCAGTGGATGACTCACTTTGTGGACCCTTTCCTTCCCAGATAAACAAAGCAGGGACAAACTGGGAACTTTAGGCATGTTTCATTCACATTTTTTTTTTCCTTTTTAGCCAAGTTCAAAGAGAGACGTTGCACTGGGTTGTGTTTTCCTACACAAACGGCATGTCATGTGTTTGCTTGGATGAGGTCATACAGTGAATCACTGTTTGTTTTAAAGATCACTTTGTTTGACGTGCACACATAGTTAGCTCAGAACACGCCTTACGGCATCCCGGAGTAAAAATAACATTTATGGCAAACGGTGGATCGGTTTGAGCTCAGATCACCACCAGACGTGGTCGAATGGAGTTTAGTATGATGATAAGATAACATAGTTATGAGTGAGACTCGGATGAGGTAGAGCCATGTACAACTATACCAGATGTAGATGTGGGGCCCACTGTGTGTGTGTGTGTGTGTGTGTGTGTGTGTATGTGTGTGTTTGTGTGTGTGAGTGTGTCCCCTGACATTCAGTGGTGTGAAGGTGTGACCAGATTAGGTGACTGCCACTCTGACATGATGACCTAACGCTGCACATGCATAGAAACGTCAGGGACTTTTCACCATGATGACACACACACACACACACACACACACACACACACACACACACACACACACACACACACACACACACACACACACACACACACACACACACACACGGACTTTCCTCTAACGACAGAAATTCCCCAATCCATAAACATTTTAATCCAAATGCTCAACGTTATCCAAAGTTATTGACCCTAAACTTTATATCCCCCTTTCTGCTCTTATAAAAAAAAAAACACGCTTGGTCTTCATACGTAGAAGCACGCAAACTGCGTAACACACACCTCGCACACCTATTAAAGCACACATGGAGGTGGCAGCTGCCAGTGCCCGTCAGTGGCATCGTCTGCCCCCGGGGTGTGATCCTGACAGCGGATGGAGGGGTGCGTTGCGCGCCGTGTGGCACGGTCTTAAAGCGGTCCTCGATCAGGATGTAATGTTCTGTATGTAGTGTCAGGTGTTGTGTGTTTCAGGAGGGCCCGTCCCATGAAGCAAGTGTGATGCCAAATTAGCGTATTAAGAATGTTGCACATGCGTGTGTGTGTGTAAATCAATCAAAAACAAATGTGGGTGTGTGATACACATGATATACACCGAGTGCGTTTCACCAGGGGGATCGGAGTTTGACTCGTCCCGATCTCCTTCTCACAGCGATTAAAGATACTTCACCTACTAATTGGACAAAATGCATTTAAAAAAAAAAAATTCTATTTTGAAACGGATTAGTTTTGAACTCTAATTCTTGTTTTTCATCATTTGTTGAGAATGGAAATGTATGGAAAATAAAGTATGGCAGGAAAGGAAACCTACGTCTCAATCTCCACTCCTGGTTTCTTCTGAAGTTGTAACAACAACATGCAGATTTTGCTGATTGCTCATAACTAATGTATATGTTTTCACCTGTTTTAGAGGCAAAATTGACTCTATCCTTTAATAGAACTGGTGTAATGTTATATCTGTTCTCTTCGGAACAGCTCATTGACCGATTCAAGCATATTTTTGTTTTATTAAATTAGACCATATAATAGATAAACACTGAAAGTGTTTGTGCTGATTGCCAGTACTTGGCTGGGTTGGTTCCTTATCAGACTTTGAGCGGTCCGTGGTGGGCAAAGGGCGACTTTTACAGGATGTTTTCAGTCCAGCCACAAAGCCGTAAACACATCATGATCACTCTGTGATTATTTTTTTATGTGTTTGTAATAAAAATAACTTCTGGATTGTTTACTCTCTTTGTTTATGTGTTGTCTGTCAGATTCAGAGGCATTCGGATTCAAAAGGTTCAGCTTAATTTTAAGAAAGCACTGTAAAAGCAGTGTATTCGATCTTGCACAATCCCTGAAAACTCTCGAAATTCATGATTTATGCTTCAGATTTTCTGTGCTCGATAAGTAAACATAAGAGAACGAGGTCTGACCACGGCCCATCTTGTTAAAAAAAAGATTTACGGTATCAAGATGTTCAGTATTTCCATCTCCCGAGTCAGTCTGGCTCACGGTTTACGTTGTGGTCTGTAAATACTGCCGTTAATGGCAGAAGGTTCCTGCTGCAGTCGTCCGGCTCTCTGTGGGTCATCCTATAGCGTCCGAGCTGAGACGACCCAGACTGCGCTTCAGGAATGTGCCTCCAATTTTAAACTGTTTGTGCTGATGTTGTGTCACAGGCCAGTTCTCACACACACACACACACACACACACACACACACACACACACACACACACACACACACACACACACACACACACACACACACACACACACACACACACACACACTGTCCTACTCAGCACTGACCTTGTCACCGGCCAGCTTCTCTGCTGAGGTCAGAGGAAGCCATGTTTCACTTTCTTGCAGAAGCTCATTCCATAATATCCTGTCCGGGCTGATGTTTTCAGGAATTCATCTTTTGTTGCCGGGCGACACGTCGTCTGTGTTTCATGCCGTGTTTGGTTTTACGAGCGTGCACAAACTGTTCCCGTAGAGGAACATTACCAGTAAGATCAGGCTCGACATGCAGAATTATCTCATTTCTTGTTTTTCCCTCCCACTTTTCAGATGATTTATTCATAACACAGAGATGAAAGAGGCCTTGATTTGTTCCCTAACAGTGCGATTTATATTATTCAGTCACAGTGTTTTCTTCGGTTTTCTTAGTAAAGCAAAATAAGACAAATGGCCTCCTCACTGTGTGACCATTACTTGCATTCAGTCTTCTTTAACTTCTTCTCTGACCCCCCCTCATTGCATTTCCCTCCTTGCTTTATTTCCCTTTAAGTCCCCCGGAGCTTACTCTCTCTCTCTTTCTCTTTCTGCCAGTGGCATTCCTTGTTTACCTGCAGTCTGCATGCGTCACAGAGCCTTGGCTGTGATGGTAGTGGCGCTGTAGCACTGCAGAGGGACGAGGGATCTGTAGTGCTGCTGCAGTGTGACAGCCAGCCCGCGGCTCCGGGTCGCTGACCTCCAACACTGCAGCACACGCTTAGCACCATGCGTCCTTTCACTCAGTCGCTCCCCGTCCCGTATCTCGCCATCTCAACTCTCGGCCGTACGCAGTTTGTTCTCCGCTCAGAAAGGGAGCCAGATGGAATTTCATCCTCCAGCTGGAATACTCAATGAATTGTTTTATAGATACAAATACAATAGAATAGTGTCTGTTAACACGGTGCTATTCAGCTGGATTTTGTTTTTTTTTTTCTTTTGTCTTTTATTAGACCATCAATACCACAGTTGAGATATTACACATGAGATAAAATACTTATAAATAAATTAAAAAAAAAAAAAAAGACTCTATAGGAGGTGTTAAGCAGAAGTAACATGCAAAAGGCTCCAGTGCAGATAGGAGTTACTTTGAAAGCAGTCGTTTGATTTTTGCAAATATATCAGCATTTTCATCCTGTGTGCTCTCCACCACAACAAAAAACCCCTTTGAAGAATAAATGTAAAGGTTATTATGGCACTGTTTTCCCAGTCCATCCCACTCAAGGTGAAATTTGTTTCCCTTACTATAAAGTGCACTGTGAGTCATGCAGTTGCTGATCAGATTATCAAACTCAATAAAGTTCAGCTTTTTACTTTGTGTTTTACCTTAAAAATGACTTTTTTCTGCCTGGACAGGACTCCAGAGTGTGTGGAGCTGCTGTACACACATGCACACTTAAAGAAACGTAATCCTCTGGCGTTGAGATCAGACTCTCAAATTAGATCTGATCCCATTAGGATTATTTAACCAAAATTACCCAGGGTCAGTAAAGACGGCGGGAGCGAGGGATTTAAACAAAGAGAAAGAGACGAGTATGTTGTCACTCTTTGTAAATACAGAGTTGTAAGGAAAGTCAGTTAAAATTGTAGTTCTTCAATCGTCCTGGCGATGAATTCACTTCCATCTCATGGCATCAACTCTTCTGACCAACAATGATCTGAATATTATTTATTTTAATTATGCATCAACCATTAAATAAATTATAGTAAATGGGGGCAAATAGACGTCAACATTTTAGCATTTACACCCTTTACCCTCGCTTGGCTGCTAGTTTGCTTGAGCGGTCCAAACATAAAGCACGCCTCAGTGATAACCCTCCAGATATCAGCGGTACATCAAGCGAACGGAGAGCCTGGGGTCTGACATTTGTCATGATCGGTTTTCTGCGTCGGCGTTGGACGCACCAGTAATGATGGCAGGCGTCCCTCCAACGCAGACCGGCCAGATTGACCTTGTCCTGTCTGAATCACCTGTCTGGCTGCCGTCCAGGCCGCTCTGCCGTGGCTGCTCCGTAAGCAGAAACAGAATCGGGCGCTCCGTGCACCAGAGGCTGTCATCGCCGCACGGAGGAGGGTGATGGAGGAGAAAGTGCAGTTTTGCCTGGAAGCGAGTGGCTTTCTGAGGGTGGTGTAATCTTTTTGTTTATCGAGGCAAACAAAGAAATTCATTCAATTGTCCCTCTGACACTTCCTCCTCTTTTCTTTTTTTCGATTTCTCATCTTCCCTTTCTTTCTTTTTCATTTGCATCTTACATCTCTCTCTCCCTGTCTTTTCCCATCATCCCCTGCCCCAGTGCCCTGCTACTCCCCTCTTCTCCATCTCCCTGAAGCTCTCCACCGCCCCCCCCCCCCCCCCCCCCCCCCCCACCCCCCCACCCCCCCTCCCTTTCTTCTTCTCCTGTCCAGTGGCGGTTCAGTGATGCAGTGATTCATAGCTGCAGTAGGCTCTGCCTGATGGTCACATGACCAAAGCCTGCCTGACAACATGGGGAACAACACAGCCCGGCGTGCGTGTGTGTGTGTGCGTGTGTTAGTGTGTATGCAGTACACGTGCTCACACTCCCGCATCCGAGCACACGTAAATACACTCTGTCACGTCGACGCACGCCTGTGATCTGACACAGAGCTGCTGTGGATGTCCGCACCCCGCAGTGCGCCGCTGATTTTCATCATTTTACTGATATTAGCCGCCGTTACAGCAAACCAGCGCCTCGGCGGTATCTGCATAATGACTGCTGCCGTCACAGTTGCAATGCCTTGCCTCCATGCATTATTCATGATCATGTGATTTATCTTCATGACTTGCACTACGATCACGTGCCGTCGTCCCCCGTGCTGCAGTCCCCGTTGCCAATAACGCCTGTGTTTACTGTCATAACTCCTGTATGTGTGTGTGTGTGTGTGTGTGTGTTCGTCTTGCTGCTTCCTGATGTTTGTGAGAGCAGCAGAGTGGTTCAGTGTGTGAGGAAACTATTGCAGGGTTCAAACATCACAGGTTCACCTCTGCTGCTGCAGATCATTTATCAGCACTGCGTCATCGGGGTCTTATCAGTGTGCAGTTTTACCCAGGAAGGAGAGAATTGAAATACAATATCCGCTCCAAAATTCTTCTATTATCAAGCATTTTGTGGCTGGTTTTGTCTACTGATTGTGAAGTAACTTCTTTGAAATGTCAATAAATGGCAAGAAAAAGTTGACCTGTGCCTCCTAAAGCAAGAAATTTATCATAAACTGTTTTGTTTCAATCAACCGTACATAAACCAAATAGATTCTGTTTGATGACAGTCAACAGTAAAGTTAAAACATTTAAAAATTCACTTAAAATTAAAACTCTATTATCAAAGAACTTTAGTTAAAAAAAACCTAAACCTTTAGTTTGGCGGGCCTGATTGGAGCCTCTTGCAGGCCGGTTTTGGCCCACGGGCCTTATTGTCGACACCTTTGTTGTCTGCTGTCATACGAGTGGCTCCACTGACTTCCTCAATATGACGGTCTATTTACAGACAAAATTCAACTGCATGTCACAAATTTTAACATGAACCTAACAGCAATATTGAGAACTGCCTGATCTTGGAAAAGGTAGCAGAAATATTCACTCATTGCAGTTTTTCTTTGTTGACAAATTCACAGCCAAAACAGACAGAAGGGGTTAAAAATACAATTACAGCTAATATTGAAATAAAGCTACAAGTGTTTTTTAAATGATTGGAATAAGTTGTCATGAAGAACAGTATTCAGTCTAAGTGTCTTAGACCTTGTCTGACTTTGAGGATTCAATATATTTTACTTGTTTTAACTATTTGTTCCTCTGCCAGATATGCAGATGAATTGTGAATTCCAGCCTTAAGCAACTGTCTTCCTTTGTCTTTGTTGCTTTCATTGGACCGTCCTCGTCATCATCATCATTTTCCACAGCCATTCAGAATCTAAAAAATGTCTTCCTCGTTGTTTATTCTTTGTTCAGGTGGAGCTGGGCAGGAAGCAGGAAGTGGTGGTTTACGACCAGAGCTCCAAGGAGGCGGGACATCTGTCAAAAGACGGCTTTGTGCACATCCTCATGGGAAAGTTGGAGGGTACCTTCCACAAAGTCTCCCTGCTCACCGGTACGTCGCTCTCTGTGTCTGTGTGTGTCCACGTGTGTGTCAGGATGGCGCTCCACATTTTTTAATATCTTTGCATCGTCCTCGTCACATCTGTACTTCTCACTATGCAGGTGTGCTCTTGCAGTTTCACACTTTGGTCAGCAGATGTCAGCAATGAGCAAAAATGTCTCATAGTCCTGAGTGTACTTCGTTTCCTAACACCACAGCAGTATTCTGACTTTGTGGTGTGAGGTTCACAGGTATATGTGAAGACGGGAGGGAGCGGAGGCGTTGGAGAGGCAGGCTTCACAAAGCCTCTCTGACGACTCTTTGATGTTTAAGCTTCCCCTCCAATCTTTCTCATGGCCATCATCATCACCACAATAATGCGGAAGCTTAACTTCCAATCCTCCAGACTTATTTATTGCAGTTATTATCCTGTCATAGTGTCCACTAAGCACTCTAAGACTTATAATTGAGCCCCAGCAAGACTGTTAATAGCCTGGTTGAGTTAATAACATCTCGTCTGTGGTGGCTGCAGCTTTTTTAAAGGGATGGAATTACGCACACGTCCACCCGCCGAGGCTTATGAATCCGTCCCAAATGTGTCAGTGCAGAAAGGAGAGTTTAATCTGCCTCTGTCAGGATTGGAAATGAGACGGCGGCGGCAGCGGCGGCATGCTGCTGGGGCAAATCGCAAATCTCAGCTCTGTCCTCTGCATCCCCGAATCCCCTCATCCTCCTCCTCCTCCTCCTCCACTGGGAGATTAGTGCTTTTTCATGAGTCATTCATGGACGCTGAGGATTGCCTCAAAGCACCCGGGATTCACAATTAGTCACAGTCGTACACATGTCGCAAGCACATCTGCACATGCTGCATGCGTTTACACAACTATGTTGGATGCCAACATATGCAGACATGCACGCACACGCTCGTCTCTGAAAGGCTTTTCTGATTAGACATCGTATCTTCATTATTAATGAAGGACCCCCGTGTCAGCGTTTTCATCCATCGCTACACCTCGCTCTCGCGGCGACTGCAGGAGAAATGAGAAAAAAAAGAGAGAGAGAGAGAGAGAGGAATCACACTTCTTCTTCCATCCCTGTCCCCGCTTTTCTGCTGTTTCCACGACAACAGTGGCAGAAAATACTCCCCAGCAGGGCTCAGCCAATCGCCGTGGCTGTTGTTTGGGTGGCTGCATTATCGGGGTCAGTGGAGCTAGCAGCCACTGTCTGCGCATACGTGATGTGTTTATGCATGCAATGCGGGTGTTGCGTGTACAAGTCGCCATGCGTGCATTGTTACGTGGCGTGAATGAGTGCTGCAGGATCTGCACGCGTGTCAAATGAAGCTGCAAAGCTTCCATGAGAGAGAGAGAGGGAGAGGGAGACGGCGTGACAGTTTGAAATAGGAAATGATTGTCGAGCTTCAGAACGCTCATTGTTAAATCCCTCTAATTATTGACACATGATGCATCAAAATTGTACGGGGAAGGCTTTGTATTCTTTGAATTGCTGCTCTTTGTACCGTCGTAATCAGTGGGAAGGACTCTGATAGGAGGCCTGTCTTTCCTGTCAGAGGTACAAAGAACTCGTGCGATCAGCTTTCAGGCCCGCAGTAGTACAGAGTGTGATTCGTCAACAAACTTAGCTCAACGCTGAGGGGTCAGGGGTCAAGTTGGGCCATTTCTCAACCTCTCGTCAAACCAGCCCCTGTAGGCATTCAAGAACAGTAATGTTGAAACACACATTTAGAAACAAGGAAAGCAGTGAATCATTGACTGAAATGCTTCATCAAGCAAAATAATCATTTTCTGGTTCCAGGTTGTTACATGTGTATCTTTGCTCTTTTTGTAATGTGGCTGGATCATTTTTGGCTTTCGAGAATCCGACTCAAACCTTAAAAAGCACTAAATATTCTGACCCCGGCGTTCTCTTCCTTCCTTGCCTCGCTCTCCTCTCACATTCTTAAATAATCAGGGTGAAAACTGGATGGAATAATCCTCTTTTCTCCTCCCTCGCTCTTTTCCACCTCCCCCTTCGCCGAACCTCTGATTTATGATGCTAATAATTCCTGCAATGACTTCATATCTGACTGAGGACTTATTTTCACCCTCTCACACGCAGACCACACATACACACACGCTCTCTGCGCGCTGTAACGCTGCTAGTCGAGTGAGGACTAAAGAGGGGGGGGGGAAAGGAAAGGATCAGATAAAGGAATGAAAAGTAAAGAATCCATAAATGGATGGATGGGGCAAATAAAAGAGTAATTGCAAAGCTGGCTGTCTGAGGGGTTTGGGGATTTTCTGCCTTCGCTGTTACATACGCAGAAGCTTGCCAAAGGGAGATTAGGGCCCCGTCTTACAGAGGCACACGTTTCTGAAAAGGGTTTTTCTTTTTCATATTTTGACACTGAGGGATGGTTTAGATGGCGTTTTGGAGTTTGTTTACATGACAACGGTGCTCGGAGCCACTGTTTTGGACACGGCTCACGAGGAGGAACTTTTCAAAAACGCTCGGCCACAACGTGGATGGGCGAAAATGACATTTTCTGGAAACACTCAGTGACTGCCACTCCATGTTCCCCTGAGACTTGCTAGGTTTAGATTTGGCAGTCAACATAATAACAATCCAACATGCATGTGTGTGTGATTTTATTACATAAATAAACAACAGCACCCACTAGTGGCCCAACATGAAAACTGCATCGGGACAAAACTGATGCGTTTTTTTCACTTGAAGCCTCGTCGTGTAAACAGAGCCTGAGATACGACATGCTGCTCAACCCAAGCGTGTGTCCTGGGAACATGCCAGTCCAAAAACAATCACTGGCTCCTCTTAGGTTTCTCTCCGTTTACTAGATAATCAATAGCACAGGCTGGAGTAACACACCGCTTCCAACATGTGGCCGATGTCATGAAGACAAATGAGACAGATAATCCGTCTAAGCTGAATCTCATTCACGTGGCATTTAATAAAAGTTTGTTTGGAAACATGTTTGTGGATCGGTGTGTGTGTGTGTGTGTTGTGAGGAGCTCGGTCGTACTGTGTTGATTGTGTGAAAAGTCTTTGTGAGAAACAAGTTTCTCTCAGGACGGCTGTATTTTTACCCCAGCGGTGATCTCACCCGGTTGGAGTTCGCTCGGGCTGATGTGTCTTGCCTTTTTCAGAGTTGTGTGTGTGCGCGTGCATCTGTGTGTGTGTGTGTGTGTGTGTGTGTGTGTGTGTGTGTGTGTGTGTGTGTGTGTGTGTGCAGAGCATCACTTGCTTGGAGCCAGCTGCCTCCCCAGTGGGCCTAAAGTTTGCGTGTTTCCCACCAATCTGCGAGCCGAGCGCACAGCCAGTCTGAAGACAACACTGAACACCAGTGTGCAGCTAGGTGGTATGCTGGCTGATGCCAGCTGCGCCGCTGTGTCATGCGTCACCGCCGCAGAAACGTTCTGAACCTCATGTTCTCCTTTCAGCAAAAGCAAGCTGCAAAGACGGAGCAGAAATTATCAAAAGAGAAAATGTGCGCTGACGATCCGGAGATGAAACGAGAGATGGATAATGGTTTCAAGAGGAACCGAGGTGGAGATAAAAATAAACAAAAGGGTTTTATTCATAGCACGCTGGTTCTGTTGAAGCCTGACAGCTAGAGATTTGGGAATAAATCATGACAAAAGAGCTTGACAGGCATGTTTGGTCATGAAAGCGGAAATGAGGGTGTATGCACATGCAGACGTGAACTTCGTCGATTTTACATTTGTGTGGAGTTTGCAGATGTGTAAGACTGCTCCTAATCTTTCCTAGCACCATCTGTCAGTGTTTTCTGTGGGATTACACGCCGAAGCGTCACAGCACTGGGTCAAAGAGAAGAAAAGGATGCAGGAGAAAACGGAATGATGTTCAGAGTCATGTGAGGAGATCGCCTCCTCCCAGCAGACAGGTCAACCTGTACCTGTGTGTGTGTTTTTGAGACGATGCCATCACCACCCTTTGAAGCGGCGCAGGTCTGATTATTAAGGTGGAGAAAGAAATGCAAGTGGCACATCTGAGGAGGTAAAATTCAGTCAGTTCTTCCTTCATTGCTGGGTTATGATACAGTTTCCACACAACCTATAAACTAACTGAATCCTCATAAAAAGTTGCTTCAGTGGTCTGATTAGTTCTGTTTTGTTTTGTGTTTCTGTCTGAACTAAAAGCTGTTGGAATGAATATCTTGAACTGAAATTGTCTGTAAAGGCCTTTAGAGCACTTATATAACAAGACAGAAGCTGAGCAAGCCCTGACACACGGACACGTCACCTCGACCTTTAGGGACTATGTGATTAATAATCCCGTCACTGACTGATAAGGAAAATAACCCTCAGTAGAATTAGCCGTCCGCCAGACAGGTGGTGTGTCCGCTCGATTCAACCCAGATGGTGAAGTTTTCTGTGTGCGTGTGACCTCTGACCTTTACCTGGTAAACAGGCTGGGTGAGATTGGCGCTGTCTCACATTCCTCAATGCATACCAGCAGAGATGAGCCAGGCTGTTTGGTGCGTCCAACCTGGAAAGTGTTATAATCAGTCACACTGCTGTGTCATCAAACACTGTGAGTTCACATGTTTCTCTGAGTGTGTGTACTCTGGTGTGTGTGTGCAGAGTGTGTTCATTGCTGGAACACAGTTACAGGTTAGTGTATCGTCTCCCACGCTGTCAGTGCGCCAGCTCGGTGCAAAAACACACAAGATGAGACTTGGTGGTGACATACTGACAGGAGGTATTAGGAGATGAAAGGTGTTTCTCACACACGCCGTAAAAACACACACACACACGGGGCTGCCGCGCACCCCGCGGCTCCGATGAGATCAGGTTAGGGTGTGACCGCATAGGCAGAGGTACAAAGGTCAATTCAGTTATGTGTCATTCTGCTACACTGTTATACAGGAGCGGCGCCTTTCTGTGTGTGTCCGTGTATATGTGTGTGTTTGTGTGTGTATCTATGTGTGTGTGTCTATGTTTGTGCGCTTCAGAGAGAGGCTGGAGAGGTGAGGTAATCATGGGAGGCCGAGTCTCACAATGCGACCGTTCACAGAGACATTCCAATGAGCTACATAAGGAGGTCTGTTTGTGTCCGTGTGTGTGCGTGTGTGTATGTGCGTTGGTGCGCATGCATGTTTTTGTGTATCAGTGTGTTCGTCCACTTGAATATGTGCATATGAAGCAGTGCGTGCATGCGGATGAGGCAATGTGTGTGAACAAAAAGAAAAAGACAAAACACAGCGGCGAGAGTGATTGAGGCGATGAGGTAATTCTCATTTCATCCTGAGTGTGTGTGTGTGCTTGTGTGTGTGTTCAGTTGTTTACTAGACTACATTTATGTGCGTTTGTGTGCTTGTGTGTGGTCTGAGAGCTCAGGTCTCGGTCTGTGCAGTGTTCAGAGATGAAAGTCGTTCTTTAACGTCTCCTCCTGGAGCCCAGCAGAGAAATTCAAACACAAATTGCAGCCAATATAAACACAAGTATGCACAACAGCGCAGAGATGCGAGTGTGTTCGGGAGGATGATCCCTTATTCTGATTCCTTCTGTATTACTGCTCAACTTGACAGTTTTCTGTGTGATGTTGTTTTTGCTGGAACTAAGTTTTACCAGGTTACTCAGGTGCAGAGATAGCAAACACACACAAACACTGAAGTATTGGTTGTGAAATGTAATAAAAGCTGCTTTTGAAAAGTAGCTCTTATTTAACTATCATTTGTAATTTATTCCACACATGTCAAAACACACACAAAATACAGCTGCTGAATTTACATCCCTGGAAGATTGTATCAGTGTTTTCTCATGCAACAAATATGCAAGTGTCAGAATGAGGTGAAGGTGTGTTTCAGTTCATGTCCTGGTGAAACGTAACATTCTCTTATGTTTGACAAACTGCTTTAGAGCATTTTAAAGTTGTTAAAATAAATGTTATTCCAGATATCTATGTGATGGAGGTCAGACTGACATGACCACTAGAGCTGTGTGAATGTTTTCTTCCCACCCGGTGCCTCCGGCTCGGCGCGGGTCAGAGGTGGTGGAGTCATTATTATGGGTCTTTGGTGTATTTTCCCCTTTCTTCCCTCTTAACCTCCTAACCTGCCCTCTCTGCACCTCCTTGCCCCTTTGCTCCCCTCCTCCTCCATCCGACCCGTCTCCATTACGCTGTGGGGAGCTCCAGCAGATCAATGATTTCATTGAGAAGGAGCCGGCGGTGCCATTAGGAGGTGAGCTCACCGTCCCCGGAGAGCTCTGACACAGTATTCTCAATGACCTCGCCTGCTTCGCCATCCGTCCCCGCATCCCTCCTGTACGGCCATTAATACCCTCCCTGCTACTCCTTCCTCTCCTTACCCATCTCCTCCTCCTCCTCCTCCTCCTCTTCCTCTGTTTCATGGTGCTGAGAACAGAGCTCTATTTTTAGGCCCAGACTCCTGCGGTCATCACATCTGGCGCCAGTGGCCTCGGTGCTCTCACCCCGGCCCGTAGATACACAAACACACACAAGGACGTGCATACATGAGCCCCACCCCATCCAACACACAGGGAGCGCAAAGGTCAAAGAATATGGGCCGCAAAATATGCATGACATCACCTCTTCACTCTGAAACGGGCTGCAGACTTTGCAAAGCTTTTCAAACTGCAGAGTGACATAACGCTCTCTTTTCTGCACGCAGTCGCGAGGCAGGTATGTAAAGATTCACACCTTGATGACATACACTGCAAATTCTTCCACACACACACTCCGGCAAGCTTGCAGCTACATGCGCTTATGACTTTCCCACACACAAATACATATATATAATATGGTAAGCGGGCCCAGAGGAGGTCTGAACCGAGCTGAGTTTTATGTAACACTGTTCTGTTTCTGCCAGCGTTCTCACCCCCTCCTCCGTCTGTCTCATTGGCCTCACATGATGAACTTGATGTCATTTTCCCCTTCTTTCCCTCAAAACCGGAGAACAAAAACAGGCCAACAAGTTGTGTGTGTGTGTGTGTGTGTGTGTGTGTGTGTGTGTGTGTGTGTGTGTGTGAGCGTGTGCGTGTGTGTGTGCGTGCATGTGTGCGTGTGCGCACACCGTTGCCAAATGTTTCCACCATGACGTGATCTCGCTGCTCTGCTTGCCTCCTGCTCTTCTTCCCTTTCTCCTCCATCACTCACAATCCCATGCTCGCTCTCTCTCTCTCTCTCTCTCTCTCTCTCTCTCTCTCTCTCTCTCTCTCTCTCTCTCACACACAGACACACACACACATACAGTGAATTGCAGTCATACGTACATACTTAAGCAGCCAAGGAGGAAATAGACATTTCCCCCTCCAGATCAACACACTGGAAAGATATGCACGAATTCCAAGAAGCACAGATTAAGGTTGGACCTCAGAAGAGAAGTTACTCTCGTTATCGAGATCTACTCACGTCACGTTGGCTCAGAGATACCGCAGGGCGAATAGTTCTCAGATATGATGCATCCTGAGTGGCAAAGTTCAAAGTTCCAGAGATGCACGGCAGCTTTACTGCGTAGCAACACAACTGCCGAGTGGCCATTGTGATTGAAAACATTTTTTTCATGTTTTATGACAGTACAGTACAGTGAGAAATCTGATGTGGGCGCTCCTATCACAGTGCCCTACATACCTCATCCGTAACTGGTTAAGCTGGGTTGTGTATACAGTCCGCTCTCAGCGCTTACTTTCTCGCTACCGCTGCTCTTGAAATCAATCTGGAAGCCTTTCGAACATCCCAACCCACTCCTGTCATGCATTCATCCGGCATGGTGTAAAAATAGTTTGTTGAAACTGTTACCTAGGCAGTGTCAACACATCGGGTCAACAGGAGCTGAAGTTGAACAGCACGCGAACCCAGACCCGGTTCTCCACCATCAGCACCTCATAACTCCAGCCTCCGGGCCCCGGGAATGTGGGCCGAGCGCCTCGCTCTGTAGTTGGGTTGCTGCGCCATCAGTTTGCCGCTGCATTGCTGATGACTCTGACACACATGTGGAGTGGAAATTTCCAAAGGCAGAAGAAAAAGGGAAAGGAGTAACTAACAATTATGCTGGTTTATCCTACCCGGGCCTGGCCTGCATCCACTGAATTCCATTCATGCTCGGACTGCCCACCGCCGTTCCTGTCATAGCGTCACTCCCTGGAACAATGGCGGATTCCTGTTTATCACCGTGTCTTTGATGTACTTTATCTCTGGCACGCCGCCGCGCTGCTTCCTTATTTACAAATTTGGTTGCTTTTTCTTCAACTTTTTGATCAGATCTAGACCGAACCCCTGCCATGTGGACAAAGTTGTGTTTCTTGGCAGCCTTTTCACAAGTGTTGCAGTCCGTGAAGGTCTATTTTAACTTAATTATTTTCTGAACGAGGCAGAGGGGGTTTCTCCTCCAGGCCCAGTTGCCTGGTAGCTTTAATCCTTAGTGGTTTAACACATTTTCTGGTATGTATACAAACATATAACAGTGGTCTTATTACCGTAAATACATGTTGACCACACAGAAACATTGGGGTCGGACCTCTGGGGCCGTTTCCTGATGAAGGAGGGAGATTTTCCACCACAGCAACAGGCTAATTTTGGATTTCCAGCCAAGCCTTTGGATTGAGGAATGCAGCAGTTTGTGATCATTCCCGGTCCTCCTCATATCTCCCCCTCTGTACTCACATAAACACACTCGCAGAACTGATACACACACACACACACACAGATGGAGATGAAGGCAGGTCAGCGCAGAGAGGCCACTTCCCCTCATGTTGCATAACTATTTCCTTTTTCTGATAAAGTGACATCAGGGTGAAAGACTGAGACGCCCAAGGAACTCAGCGTAAATGCATACAAATCAGAAAATCAAACAAAAAAAGAAAAGTTTATCCTATATTTAAAAAAAAAAAAGAAGTTCAGCAGTCAGTCGCACCATTAAATGTGAGTGAAGAGGATGTAGCAGGCGCTGGCAGAGCGCACAGCGAGCAGCTTGCCCAGTTCCTCTCGTGGCATCACGTCATTCGCTCTCTATTGTTCTCCTGTAGCTGACAAAGTGATGTCACTACCACGTTGTGGATGTGACACACTCAAGCAGACACACACACACACACACACACACACACACACACACACACACACACACGCACGCACGCACACACAGAAGAACACTGTTTCCATTGCATGTACAGGCAGGAAAGCTGACCTTGGCCGTGGGTGTAGCGATAGCTGCTGTCACCGTGTCCTCTACGCCCAAATCGAGACTGTTCAGGGTGTCACGCCTCATTGGGCTCCATGTCTGTGCGTCAGAGAACTCAGATGAATCCATTCAAATAGAGTCTTCTGAGTTTTATTTATCACAATTCAGTATCGGAAGTTTTTCATCTCAAAATTTTACTTGTTTCTGTTCAAACATTTTTTACACGAAAATGTTTTGAAGTGACAATGCTAAGCATAAGTTTTGGATAGCTGTTTACATGACAACGGAGCCACTGAGAATGCAGCTTTTTGAAAACTGCCTCCAAGGCGGAACTTTTCTGAAAAGGTTAGAAATAATTTGCCATGTAAACGAGGGAAAACGTAACTTTCTGGCTCTGTCTCTGTGTAAATGCCAGAAACCCGAATATCTGCCTACTCACCATTGTTAATGTTTCTTTTTCTTTTGTTTTCATCGTTTCAGGCATAGTTTTCATTGTGTTGTTATGTAAATGCGAAACATTTCCTCAACACAAACACAAAAGCGATACGTCTTCACTTGAACCATCATGTAAATGGAGCATCAGATTCCTCCCACTGCTTCCTGTGTGTGTGGTTTTATGTCCAACCTCCACCTGTGTCTGTTTGTTTTGTCCTCTCATTCCAGCTGAGGATGATCATCTATCTATGTTATGCCTGTAATCTTGGAGGTGTACACTGATTTTCAACATGTGTTGGCGAGAAACTACTCGAGCCCCGTAAAACCCCAAATTGCAGGGTATAGAACATGGATGGACAAATAATAATGTACAGATAATGTTGCAGAACATTTCAAACACACACACACAAAAAAAACCCAAAAAACTATTCATAAGCTATGACTTGTTTAAACCTCATACAGCACAGATTGGGTTATGGTTACTTATCAGAGTCCAAACTGGGGCAGTGAGACCGTTATATGAAGCTTTGTGGTGGAAACTTGGCTCGGCTGTATCGACTTTTGCTTACGCTCCACCACAACGTTACACTCTGTCCATAATAGTTCTCATCCTTCCCACGATGATTTATAATGTCAGGGAAACTTTTTTTTTTTGGAGTCTTTCACAGATCTTTCCTCCCAGCAGATGCAAGCATTTAGGAGTAATCTAATAGGGTCAGTTGTGTTAAAGCATTTAATTGGTAAAGTTTATGGAAATTGATTCGAATTTACAAGACACCGCAAATATGTTCAGGTTTTATGGAAGGACTGGAAAGTGTATCTACTTATTTGCTGTCATTGTTTTGTTTTCAACAAATGTTGGATCCATCCAGTCTTCTTATATACCGATTCATTCACCTCCTGGTGGCAGCGGGTGAGCTCTCTGTGTGATCATATTGAAAACACCCAGTAACCGGCGCAGACAGACACCCGGGTCGTTGTCAGGCAGGTAGACGCCGGAGGACACTGAACAAACAGAAGACCAGGTGGCCGTGCTTGCAGCACCGTCGTGAGGACAGTGTGTGTGTGTGTGTGTGTGTCGGCCTCCCCGCTGCGCTGATGGGAGATAATTAACACTGAACCGCTCTGAGACCTGCCTGTCAGAGCGCGTGCAGCGGCGGTACCGGCTCATTAAAAACAAACTGACCCACTGTCAGCTCCTCTCTGTCTCCGTGTGTGTCAGACTGTCCTGCATGTGAGACACAGCAGGTGTGTACGTGTGTGTCGAGTGTTGAATGCCCCGAGGAAACCCCGTGTATCAAGCTCAGGTCATTAGCATTTAGAATGAAATATCCATCCGTTCTGCTCAACTGAACCTGTGTAGACAAACTCCGCTCTGGGGAAATCAGCGCCAGGAGAAGTGTACATATACTCTTTTACACAGTCATTTCATTACTGGAGAACCCTGCGCACGGTATATCAGCATATACTCGGCCTATGTGGCACACACTCATGTATCACTTATACTGCCTCAGAAAACAGCTGTTCACTGTCTCGTTCGCAGCTAAAATTAACATTCGCTTTATATGTGCGCTCAAAGCGAATGCGCAGGCTTTATATGCATGCAAACATACTGTAAGCACATGC